>NC_091455.1:502500-671529 GCF_027789765.1 Dendropsophus ebraccatus
TATATACCACCACTATTAGCTATACACCATATATATATCCCACCACTATTAGCTATACACCATATATATATATATATATATATATACCACCACTATTAGCTATACACCATATATATATATATATACCACCACTATTAGCTATACACCATATATATATATATATATACCACCACTACAGCATATACACCATATATATATATATCCCACCACTATTAGCTATACACTATATATATATATATACCACCACTATTAGCTATACACCATATATATATATATATATATATATATATATATATATATATATATATATATATATATATATATACCACCACTATTAGCTATACACCATATATATATATATACCACCACTATTAGCTATACACCATATATATATATATCCCACCACTATTAGCTATACACCATATATATATATACCACCACTATTAGCTATACACCATATATATATATATATATACCACCACTATTAGCTATACACCATATATATATATATACCCCCACTATTAGCTATACACCATATATATATACCACCACTATTAGCTATATATATATATATATATATATATATATATATATATATATATATATATATATATATATATATATATACCACCACTATTAGCTATACACCATATATATATATATACCACCACTATTAGCTATACACCATATATATATATATATATATACCACCACTATTAGCTATACACCATATATATATATATATACCACCACTATTAGCTATACACCATATATATATACCACCACTATTAGTAGTGGTGTATACAGGACCCCCTACTCCATCTATACAGGACATGTATACACAGGGCACTACAGGTATACCAAGCTGTGACTGGGTAACACTGTCATAACACACCTGACCAATACCACCATACTATGACTGGATAACACCGCCATACCAGACATGACCAATACCGATACACTGTGACTGGATAACACCGCCATACCAGACCTGACCAATACCGCCATACCCCCCTCGAATAGACACCAGATTTTCTGGCAAGTCTGAACGGGAGGGTACTGCCCCTCTGCAAGGTGCTACCCTACGCATCAGACCATGGGTGCCTGATGGTAAATATGACCCTGCAGGTATACAGGATCCCAAAACTATACACTACAGGTGCATGGGACCTCCACCAACTATATACTACAGGTATACAGGACTCCAAAACTATACACTACAGGTATACAGGAACTCCACCAGCTATATACTTCAGATATACAGGACCTCCACCAACTCTATACTACAGGTACACAGGACCCCAAAGCTATATACTACAGGTATACAGGAACTCCACCAACTATATATTACAGGTATATAGGCCCTCAAACTATACACTACAGGTATACAGGACCTCCACCAACTCTATACTACAGTTATACCGGACCTTCAAACTATGCACTACAGGTATACAGGACCCCCGAACTATATACTACAGGTGTACAAGACCTCCACCAATTATACACTACAGGTATACAGCACCAACTATATACTACAGGTATACAGGACCCCCGAACTATACAGTACAGGTATACAGGACTTTCACCAACTGTACACTGCAGGTATACAGGACCCCCAACTATACACTATAGGTATACAGCCCCCCCAAATATGCACTACAGATATGCGAGACCCCTAAAACTATACATTGTGGGTATACAGAACCCCTCCAACTATGCACTACAGGTATACACTAATTTCACTGATTAACTCAGATGAAACAATACCTTTAGCTTGGCCTCCTGGGCACCTTAGAACAAATCTAATTAACACACTGACACTTTACACCCGGGCAGCGCCGGGTATATTTTCTAGTATATATAATAAAAATGAAAGTCTGTCTGTCTCGTATATTGGCCCACAGATACATTGGGTGCCCGGGAAGGTTATTGCGAAGGTCCCGTCCCCGCCAGATGTACAGGAGGGGAGGGGGAAGAGCGGCGCCCCATAGAGATGAATGGGAAAATCTCCACACTGCAAACACAGGTGATATAATTAGCTGCAGCTGCCCAGAGAAAATGGCAGTTGGAGCCTTAGCAACCAATAGGATTACTGCTCTCATTTTCACAGAGAGCTGGAATGTGAATGGTTGCTAGGGAAGCTGCCTCACAACACCCACAGAAATATATGGTAGACCCCCTACTCTATCTATACAGCATATGTATACAGGGCCCCCTACTCCATCTATACAGTACATGTATACAGGACCTCCTACTCCATCCATACAGTACATATATATACAGGACCCCCTACTCCATCTATACAGTACATGTATATACAGGACCCCCTACTCCATCTATACAGTACATGTATATACAGGAGCCCCTACTCCATCTATACAGTACATGTATATACAGGACCCCCTACTGCATCTATACAGTACATGTATACAGGGCCCCCTACTCCATCTATACAGTACATGTATACAGGGCCCCCTTAGCATCAGGATTGGTAGGTAATAGCTCCACAGGTCACATTTAACACCGCCACACCAAGCCTGACCAATACCGCCATACTGTGACTGGATAACACCGCCACACCAAGCCTGACCAATACCGCCATACTGTGACTGGATAACACCGCCACACCAGGCCTGACCAATACCGCCATACTATGACTGGATAACACCGTCACACCAGACCTGACCAATACCGCCATACTGTGACTGGGTAACACCACCACACCAGGCCTGACCAATCCCGCCATACTGTGACTGGGTAACACCGCCACACCAGGCCTGACCAATACCGCCATACTGTAACTGGGTAACACCGCCATACCAGACCTGACCAATACCGCCATACCCCCCTCGAAAAGACACCAGATTTTCTGGCAAGTCTGAACGGGAGGGTACTGCCCCTCTGCAAGGTGCTACCCTACGCACCAGACCATGGGTGCCAAATGGTAAATACGACCCTGCAGGTATACAGGACACTACAAGTATACAGGACCCAAAAACTATACACTACAGGTGCATGGGACCTCCACTAACTATATACTTCAGGTATACAGGAACTCCACCAACTATATACTACAGGTATACAGCACCCCCACCAACTCTATACTACAGGTATACAGCACCCCCACCAACTCTATACCACAGGTATACAGGACCCTCAAACTATGCACTACAGGTATACAGGACCCCCGAACTATAAACTACAGGTATACAATACCTCCACCAACTATACATTACAGGTATACAGCACCAACTATATACTACAGGCAACAGGACCCCCAAACTTTACAGTACAGGTATACAGGACCTTCACCACTATACACTTCAGGTATACAGGACCTCCCTCAACTATACACTACAGGTATACAGCCCCCCCCCCACCTACACACTACAGGTATACAGGACCGCCCAACCTATACACTATAGATATACAGCCCCCCAACTATGCACTACAGATATGCGAGACCCCCTAAAAACTATACACTGTGGGTATACAGAACCCCTCCAACTATGAACTACAGGTATACACTAATTCCACTGATTAATTCAGATGAAACAATACCTTTAGCTTGGCCTCCTGGGCACCTTAGAACAAATCTAATTAACACACTGACACTTTATACCCGGGCAGCGCCGGGTACATTTTCTAGTGTGTGTGTGTGTAGTGTATATGCTGTAGTGATGGTATATAATATATATTGGATTGGGGTGGTATATATATATATATATATATATATATATATATGGTGTATATGCTGTAGTGATGGTATATAATGGATTGGGGTGCTATATATATATGGTGTATATGCTGTAGTCATGGTATATATTGTATTGGGGTGCTATATATATATATTTGGGTGCTATAGTGATGGTGTATACTAGTATATGTTGGGGTCCTATATGTCAGATGTATACACTATACCATATATTATATATATAAATATAGTGGGGTCCTGTATGTCAGGTGTATATGCTATAGTGATGGTATATAGTGTATATATGGGGGGTTGGGAGGTATATATATGGTATATGTTGGGGGGCGGGGTCCTATATGATAGAGATGTATAGATATATATTTTGCTCAATCATGCAGGGAGCCTTCAGATGACCCCAGTTTCCTCACCCTTTATAGCTCCACTGATAGCGTCTGCTCCTGGATCTATTGTGGTGGAAGGAAGCGTCTCTGAACAATCTGTAAGATCTAAAAGACGCAGTCATCTTCACAATCTGAATAGGAATCTGGCCAAGTATTGGATTCCTTGATGATCGGCTCAGATGAGGAGGATTCACATACTGAGACACTGTTCACACAGGACATTTGTTAGGTGCTGTAAGACGTCCTCTAGGTATGGAGGAGCTACAGGAGGAGCTGTCAGCCAAAGATAACAGTTTGTAGGAATCTACCATCTGTTCTAAGGAATAGGTCAGCCACCCAGCAACAGCTGATGGGGACCGGCGGTGCCTCCCGTTCTCCGCTGGTAAAAGGTGACTGCGGTTACGTGGGGTAGGCGCGCACACAGCGCAGGTTTACCTCAGAATTTTTCTCGGATGCTTGGTGACCTCACCTAAACACTGTAGAACAAATAAACTAATTTTAACAAGAAATTTTGAATGCTTCAACTTTTATTCAACTGTCTAAACAATACCGCTATGCTTCCTAAATGTATTTAACATAATAGATTTTACTGTATGGTTCATAAATGTATTGAGCAGTGTTACTGTGTAACTCCACACTTAGTGGGAAATATATATTTATATACTATATAATATTAATTATATTATATTTAGCAGTCATTCTGTAAGTATAACGGCCATCTTCTCTCTTGGCACGGCCTGCTAGTTTATCCTGGCAAGTGGATCTTTATTTCAGCCTGTCCTTGGTGCACGGTTTGTTTCTGATCCTGCAACATGAGGAAACATAGGTAAGTATTCACTTGAAAGGACCACCAGGATATACACTCAGCGGCCACTTTATTAGGTACACCATGCTAGTAACGGGTTGGACCCCCTTTTGCCCTCAGAACTGCCCCAATTCTTGGTGGCATAGATACAACAAGGTGCTGGAAGCTTCCTCAGAGATTTTGGTCCATAGTGACATGATGACATCACACAGTTGCCGCAGATTTGTCGGCTGCACATCCATGATGCCAATCTCCCGTTCCACCACATCCCAAAGATGCTCTATTGGATTGAGATCTGGTGACTGTGGAGGCCATTGGAGTACAGTGACCTCATTGTCATGTTCAAGAAACCAGTCTGAGATGATTCTAGCTTTATGACATGGCGCATTATCCTGCTGAAAGTCGCCATCAGATGTTGGGTCCATTGTGGTCATAAAGGAATGGACATGGTCAGCAACAATACTCAGGTAGGCTGTGGCATTGCAACCATGCTCAATTGGTACCAAGGGGCCCAAAGAGTGCCAAGAAAATATTCCCCACACCATGACACCACCACCACCAGCCTGAACCGTTGATACAAGGCAGGATGGATCCATGCTTTCATGTTGTTGGCGCCAAATTCTGACCCTACCATCTGAATGTCGCAGCAGAAATCGAGACTCATCAGACCAGGCAACGTTTTTCCAATCTCCTACTGTCCAATTCCGATGAGCTTGTGCAAATTGTAGCCTCAGTTTCCTGTTCTTAGCTGAGCGGAGTGGCACCCGGTGTGGTCTTCTGCTGCTGTAGCCCATCTGCCTCAGAGTTGGCCGTACTGTGCGTTCAGAGATGCTCTTCTGCCTACCTTGGGTGTAACGGTTGGCTATTTGAGTCACTGTTGCCTATCAGCTGGAACCAGTCTGCCCATTCTCCTCTGACCTCTGGCATCAACAAGGCATTTCCGCCCACAGAACGGCCGCTCACTGGATGGTTTTTCTTTTTCGGACCATTCTCTGTAAACCCTAGAGATGGTTGTGCGTGAAAATCCCAGTAGATCAGCAGTTTCTGAAATACTCAGACCAGCCCTTCTGGCACCAACAACCATGCCACGTTCAAAGGCCTCAAATCACCTTTCTTCCCCATACTGATGCTCGGTTTGAACTGCAGGAGATTGTCTTGACCATGTCTACATGCCTAAATGCACTGAGTTGCCGCCATGTGATTGGCTGATTAGAAATTAAGTGGTAACGTGCAGTTGGACAGGCAGGCCCGGACTGGTAATCTGGCAAGGCGGGCAAATGCCCGCTGGGCTGGCCAGATTACCAGTCCGTGGGCCGCCCGGCTGTCTTATCACCGCTGCGGCCCGCTCCTGACATGCTCCTCCGCTCCAATCCAATCAACGTGGGGCCGATGCGGCCCCTCGTTGATTGGCGGAGCACGTCAGGAGCGGGCCAGCCGAGGCGAGGTGAGCGGGCTGTGGTGGCGGGAGGGGGCTGCGGTGGCGTGTCTCTGCCCTGTTATTCCCCCCCCCCCCGTTATCCCCAAGTGCCGAGGGCCGCAGACGTGCCGCGCGCAGGCACGTCTGCAGCCACCTCCACCAGGCCCTCAGCGGTGACGTCACTTCCCTGACGCGCCGCTGAGGACCTGGAGGAGAGAGAGGACGAGCCGCCGCCGCCGTGGACCGAAGATGCAGCCGAGGAAGAAGCTGCTGGGAGCGAGGTGAGGTGAGAATGTTTTTTTTTTTTAACCCCTTCACATGTGGCCATGCAGGGGGGCTATTCTATATAGGAGGGGGGTGCAGGGGGGGCTATTCCATATTGGAGGAGGATGCAGGGGGCTATTCTATATGGGAGGGGGATGCAGGGGGCTATTCTATACAGGAGGGGGTGCAGGGGGCTATTCTATATAGGAGGGGGTGCAGGGGGGGCTATTCTATATAGGAGGGGGATGCAGGGGGGCTATTCTATAGAGGAGGGGGTGCAGGGGGCTATTCTATACAGGAGGGGGTGCAGGGAGCTATTCTATATGGGAGGGGGATGCAGGGGGCTATTCTATATAGGAGGGGGTGCAGGGGGGCTATTCTATATGGGAGGGGGATGCAGGGGGGCTATTCTATACAGGAGGGGGATGCAGGGGGCTATTCTATAGAGGAGGGGGATGCAGGGGGCTATTCTATAGAGGAGGGGGTGCAGGGGGCTATTCTATACAGGAGGGGGTGCAGGGGGCTATTCTATACAGGAGGGGGTGCAGGGGGCTATTCTATATGGGAGGGGGATGCAGGAGGGCTATTCTATATGGGAGGGGGATGCAGGGGGCTATTCTATACAGGAGGGGGTGCAGGGGGCTATTCTATATGGGAGGGGGATGCAGGGGGCTATTCTATATGGGAGGGGGATGCAGGGGGGCTATTCTATACAGGAGGGGGTGCAGGGGGCTATTCTATATGGGAGGGGGGTGCAGGGGGGCCATTCTATATGGGAGGGGGATGCAGGGGGCTATTCTATATGGGGGGATGCAGGGGGGCTATTCTATATGGGGGGGATGCATGGGGGCTATTCTATACAGGAGGGGGTGCAGGGGGCTATTCCATATGGGAGGGGGGTGCAGGGGGGCCATTCTATATGGGAGGGGGATGCAGGGGGCTATTCTATATGGGAGGGGGATGCAGGGGGGCTATTCTGTATTGGAGGGGTATGCAGGGGGCTATTCTATACAGGAGGGGGATGCAGGGGGGCTATTCTATATAGGAGGGGGGTGCAGGGGGCTATTCTATACAGGAGGGGATGCAGGGGGCTATTCTATATGGGAGGGGGATGCAGGAGGGCTATTCTATATGGGAGGGGGATGCAGGGGGCTATTCTGTATAGGAGGGGGGTGCAGGGGGGCTATTCTGTATGGGAGGGGGATGCAGGGGGGCTATTCCATATGGGAGGGGGATGCAGGGGGCTATTCTATATGGGAGGGGGATGCAGGGGGGCTATTCTATATGGGAGGGGGATGCAGGGGGCTATTCCATATGGGAGGGGGATGCAGGGGGCTATTCTATACAGGAGGGGGGTGCAGGGGGGGTATTCTGTATGGGAGGGGGATGCAGGGGGGCTATTCTATATAGGAGGGGGGTGCAGGGGGGCTATTCTATATGGGAGGGGGATGGAGGGGGATGCAGGGGGCTATTCTATATAGGAGGGGGATGCAGGGGGGCTATTCTATATAGGAGGGGGATGCAGGGGACTATTCTATATAGGAGGGGGATGCAGGGGGGCTATTCTGTATGGGAGGGGGTGCAGGGGGCTATTCTATATAGGAGGGGGATGCAGGGGGGGCTATTCTATATGGGAGGGGGTGCAGTGGGGCTATTCTCTATGGGAGGGGATGCAGGGGGGCTATTCTATATAGGAGGGGGATGCAAGGGGGCTATTCTATATAGGAGGGGGATGCAGGGGGCTATTCTATATAGGAGGAGGATGCAGGGGGGCTATTCTATATGGGAGGGGGATGCAGGGGGCTATTCTATATGGGAGGGGGATGCAGGGGGGGCTATTCTATATGGGAGGGGGATGCAGGGGGGCTATTCTGTATGGGAGGGGGTGCAGGGGGGCTATTATATACAGGAGGGGATGCAGGGGGCTATTCTATATGGGAGGGGGATGCAGGGGGCTATTCTATATGGGGGGATGCAGGGGGCTATTCTATATGGGAGGGGGATGCAGGGGGGCTATTCTATATGGGAGGGGGATGCAGGGGGCTATTCTATATGGGGGGATGCAGGGGGCTATTCTATATGGGAGGGGGATGCAGGGGGCTATTCTATATGGAGGGATGCAGGGGGCTATTCTGTATAGGAGGGGGGTGCAGGGGGGCTATTCTGTATGGGAGGGGGATGCAGGGGGCTATTCTATATGGAGGGGGGTGCAGGGGGCTATTCTATATGGAGGGGGATGCAGGGGGGCTATTCTATATGGAGGGGGATGCAGGGGGGCTATTCTATATTGGGGGGATGCAGGGGGCTATTCTATATGGAGGGGGTGCAGGGGGCTATTCTATATGGGAGGGGATGCAGGGGGGCTATTCTATATGGGGGGATGTACAGCAGGGGGCTATTCTATATAGGGGGATGTACAGCAGGGGGTCTATTCTATATAGGGGGATGTACAGCAGGGGGTCTATTCTATATGGGGGGATGCAGGGGGGGGCTATTCTATATAGGGGGATGTACAGCAGGGGGTCTATTCTATATGGGGGGATGTACAGCAGGGGGCTATTCTATATGGGGGGATGCAGGGGGGGCTATTCTATATGGGGGTGCACGGGGGGCTATTCTATATGGGGGGATGTACAGCAGGGGGCTATTCTATATGGGGGGGATGTACAGCAGGGGGGCTATTCTATATGGGGGGATGTACAGCAGGGGGGCTATTCTATATGGGGGGGATGTACAGCAGGGGGGCTATTCTATATGGGAGGGGGATGCAGGGGGCTATTCTGTATAGGAGGGGGGTGCAGGGGGGCTATTCTGTATGGGAGGGGGATGCAGGGGGGCTATTCCATATGGGAGGGGGATGCAGGGGGCTATTCTATATGGGAGGGGGATGCAGGGGGCTATTCCATATGGGAGGGGGATGCAGGGGGGGTATTCTGTATGGGAGGGGGATGCAGGGGGCTATTCTATATGGGAGGGGGATGCAGGGGGGCTATTCTATATGGGAGGGGGGTGCAGGGGGGCTATTCTATATAGGAGGGGGGTGCAGGGGGGCTATTCTATATGGGAGGGGGATGGAGGGGGATGCAGGGGGCTATTCTATATAGGAGGGGGATGCAGGGGGGCTATTCTATATAGGAGGGGGATGCAGGGGGCTATTCTATATAGTATAGGAGGGGGATGCAGGGGGGCTATTCTGTATGGGAGGGGGATGCAGGGGGGCTATTCTATATAGGAGGGGGATGCAGGGGGCTATTCTATATAGGAGGAGGATGCAGGGGGCTATTCTATATAGGAGGAGGATGCAGGGGGGCTATTCTATATGGGAGGGGGATGCAGGGGGCTATTCTATATTGGAGGGGGATGCAGGGGGGGCTATTCTATATGGGAGGGGGATGCAGGGGGGCTATTCTGTATGGGAGGGGGTGCAGGGGGGCTATTATATACAGGAGGGGATGCAGGGGGCTATTCTATATGGGAGGGGGATGCAGGGGACTATTCTATATGGGAGGGGGATGCAGGGGGGCTATTCTATATGGAGGGGGATGCAGGGGGCTATTCTATATGGGGGGATGCAGGGGGCTATTCTATATGGGAGGGGGATGCAGGGGGCTATTCTATATGGAGGGATGCAGGGGGCTATTCTATATGGAGGGGGATGCAGGGGGGCTATTCTATATGGGGGGATGTACAGCAGGGGGCTATTCTATATAGGGGGATGTACAGCAGGGGGTCTATTCTATATGGGGGGATGTACAGCAGGGGGGCTATTCTATATGGGGGGGATGTACAGCAGGGGGGCTATTCTATATGGGGGGATGTACAGCAGGGGGGCTATTCTATATGGGGGGGATGTACAGCAGGGGGGCTATTCTATATGGGGGGGATGTACAGCAGGGGGCTATTCTATATGGGGGGATGCAGGGGGGGGCTATTCTATATGGGGGGATGCAGGGGGGCTATTCTATATGGGAGGGGGATGCAGGGGGCTATTCCATATGGGAGGGGGATGCAGGGGGCTATTCTATACAGGAGGGGGGTGCAGGGGGGGTATTCTGTATGGGAGGGGGATGCAGGGGGGCTATTCTATATAGGAGGGGGGGATGCAGGGGGGCTATTCTATATGGGAGGGGGATGGAGGGGGATGCAGGGGGCTATTCTATATAGGAGGGGGATGCAGGGGGCTATTCTATATAGTATAGGAGGGGGATGCAGGGGGGCTATTCTGTATGGGAGGGGGATGCAGGGGGGCTATTCTATATAGGAGGGGGATGCAGGGGGCTATTCTATATAGGAGGAGGATGCAGGGGGGCTATTCTATATGGGAGGGGGATGCAGGGGGCTATTCTATATTGGAGGGGGATGCAGGGGGGGCTATTCTATATGGGAGGGGGATGCAGGGGGGCTATTCTGTATGGGAGGGGGTGCAGGGGGGCTATTATATACAGGAGGGGATGCAGGGGGGCTATTCTATATGGGAGGGGGGTGCAGGGGACTATTCTATATGGGAGGGGGATGCAGGGGGGCTATTCTATATGGGAGGGGGATGCAGGGGGGCTATTCTATATGGGAGGGGGATGCAGGGGGCTATTCTATATGGGGGGATGCAGGGGGCTATTCTATATGGGAGGGGGATGCAGGGGGCTATTCTATATGGAGGGATGCAGGGGGCTATTCTATATGGAGGGGGATGCAGGGGGGCTATTCTATATGGAGGGGGATGCAGGGGGGCTATTCTATATGGGGGGATGTACAGCAGGGGGCTATTCTATATAGGGGGATGTACAGCAGGGGGTCTATTCTATATGGGGGGATGTACAGCAGGGGGGCTATTCTATATGGGGGGGATGTACAGCAGGGGGGCTATTCTATATGGGGGGATGTACAGCAGGGGGGCTATTCTATATGGGGGGGATGTACAGCAGGGGGGCTATTCTATATGGGGGGGATGTACAGCAGGGGGCTATTCTATATGGGGGGATGCAGGGGGGGGCTATTCTATATGGGGGGATGCAGGGGGGGGGCTATTCTATATGGGGGGATGCACAGCAGGGGGGCTATTCTATATGGGGGGATGTACAGCAGGGGGGCTATTCTATATAAGGGGATGTACAGCAGGGGGGCTATTCTATATGGGGGGATGTATAGATGAGGATGTTGCTGGAGCATGAAGCCTAAAATGTCTGTCTGGCAGATCCCGTGGAGAGGAGTCCTGGCCAGAGAAGCCTTCATGATGGCCGGAGCCAGATGGAGAAGAAAAGGAAAAGTGGACGTCTCTTCATGCAGAGAAGACGCCTACTGTGAGTCACAGGATGTAACTGCACTATAATCACCTGTAAGGTCTGCAGAACCTTTATACAGCTGGGATCTACCTCAGTATCAGTGGTGTCACACTTCGGCCCTCCAGGTGTTGCAAAACTACAATTCCCACCATGCTTTAGCTGTCCAGGCATGATGGGATTTGTAGTTCTGTAACAGCTGGAGGGCCGGAGTGTGACATCTGTGTTCTATTGTCACTGTTCTGGGAGAATATTGGTCTTTATATAGTGGCTGTTATTTGGTGCCAGTATAGTGGTATTATCCAGTCACCGTATGCTGCGGGCAGTGGGCATGGTGTGATGGTATAGTGGTATTATCCAGTCACTGTATGGTGAGAGTAGTGGGCATGGTGTGATGGTATAGTGGTATTATCCAGTCACTGTATGGTGAGAGTAGTGGGCATGGTGTGATGGTATTACTCGTATTATTGGTAATATTAGTGTTGGTATGGTGTGATGGTATAGTGGTATTATCCAGTCACCGTATGCTGAGGGTAGTGGGCATGGTGTGATGGTATAATGGTATTATCCAGTCACTGTATGGTGAGAGTAGTGGGCATGGTGTGATGGTATTACTCGTATTATTGGTAATATTAGTGTTGGTATGGTGTGATGGTATAGTGGTATTATCCAGTCACCGTATGCTGAGGGTAGTGGGCATGGTGTGATGGTATAATGGTATTATCCAGTCACTGTATGGTGAGAGTAGTGGGCATGGTGTGATGGTATGGTGAGGGTATTATCCAGTCACTGTATGCTGAGGGTAGTGGGTATGGTGTGATGGTATAGTGGTATTATCCAGTCACTGTATGGTGAGAGTAGTGGGTATGGTGTGATGGTATGGTGAGGGTATTATCCAGTCACTGTATGGTGAGAGTAGTGGGCATGGTGTGATGGTATTACTCGTATTATTGGTAATATTAGTGTTGGTATGGTGTGATGGTATAGTGGTGTTATCCAGTCACTGTATGGTGAGGGTAGTGGGCATGGTGTGATGGTATAGTGGTATTATCCAGTTACTGTATGGTGAGGGTAGTGGGCATGGTGTGATGGTATAGGGGTATTATCCAGTCACTGTATGGTGAGGGTAGTGGGCATGGTGTGATGGTTACATAGTTACATAGTTAATACGGTTGAAAAAAGACACATGTCCATCAACCAAGGAGGGGATGGATACAGGGAAGGGGGAGGGGTGATATGTTCTATACATATGCATCTATATTATTTTGGTCTAAGAACTAGTCTAGCCCTGTTTTGAAGCCCTCTACTGTTTTTGCTGTGACCAGATCCTGTGGTAGACTGTTCCACAGATTCACAGTTCTCATGGTAATAGTGGTATTATCCAGTCACTGTATGGTGAGGGTAGTGGGCATGGTGTGGTGGTATAGTGGTATTATCCAGTCACCGTATGCTGAGGGTAGTGGGCATGGTGTGATGGTATGGTGAGGGTATTATCCAGTCACCGTATGCTGAGGGTAGTGGGCATGGTGTGATGGTATAGTGGTATTATCCAGTCACTGTATGGTGGGAGTAGTGGGCATGGTGTGATGGTATTACTCGTATTATTGGTAATATTAGTGTTGTATATAGTGGATTGTATTCAGTCACAGTGTAGCGGTATTAGTCATTATGTGGTGATAATGGCCGTGCTCATGGTGGGGTGATATTATTTGTTACTTATATACTGGTAGTATTGGAATATTGGTGGGTTTGCTTAATAACAGTATGGCAGTAACGGGTACACTATGGTGATATTTGCTTACTGGTGTTATTAACTATGACAGTGTTATCATGCACATAAAATTCTTACCTATGTTACCATTATATATCCTTCAATTTTTCATGGGGCCCTACTGATAGATAGATGGATAGATAGATATCCAGTAGGAAATGGCTATCTAGCAGCTTATTATGTAGCTTTGACCGCCATTATATGGTGTGCAAACATAGTCAGGATAAAAGGGATTTAAAAAATATAGTAACTTTTGTCCAAAAACAGCACCATCCTGTCCTCAGTGTATGGTTATTACAACTTGGCTCCATTCACTTCAATGGAACTGAGCTGCAATACCTCACACAAACTGAAGAAGAGTGTGGCGCTATTTCTGGAAGAAGGTGGCCATGTTTTTCTCCTATAAAGGGAATCTGTGAGGTCCGTATCAGGTCTAGGGCTGTAGATCTCAGCAGACAGATGTGAGCGAGATATCACAGACAGGACCTTTAGTCCAGTGTAAACTTATATAATTGTCCTTTTCATTTCCAACTAAAGTTTCACAACAGCAGCGGCAGCAGCAGCACTAACCTATACATCCATCAGTCAGAGCAGGCAGGGGCGGGGCAGAAGGTGCTGCTGTGACTCCACCTCTGTGACACTTCAGCTGGTAATGAAAAGAACGATTATAGAGGTTTACACTGGACTAAAGATCCGGTCCCTGACCTGTACGCTGGGATCTACAGCTGTGTACCTGGAATAGACCTCACAGGTTCCCTTTAAGGGCACGTTCATACCTAATCCAATGCGGATTTGATGCTTCTAATTTAATCAGTTGAATGAGTGCATATATATGCCACATTAAATCCACAGCAGATCATGTTATAGCATTGTTTTTAGGTGCTGATGGTGGGGTTCACATGTTTAAGGGAGTAGTGGGGACACGGATAAATGAAGCAGAATTTGCTACAGCGCGTATTTTACACGGCTATCCATGATATATAGGGAAGGATATGGTATGTGGGCTGCTGGGGTTTGATTGCCAGGGCTGATTTTAAGTCCCAGTCCGGCCCTGTGGACAGGTGTACCTAATAAAGTGGCCGGTGAGTGTATATATTACTTGGGTTTTAGGGGGTGGGCGCTGTTGCTGGGGGGCTGACCTATTCCCTGGAACAAATGCAGTTTACACATCATAGATTCCTGAAAACTGTGTTTTGTTCCACAGGAGGCCGCCACCGAGCACCAGCTGATGGGTCAATCGGCACACACCTGGTGGTCGCTCTTATGAAGTTTATGCGTTCAGAATCTGATGGGCGCCAATAACGTTTTACAAATGTCCTTTCGGACTGCTATCTGGCTGATTTCAGGATAGAAATCCGTGGAATCCCTTTTGTGGCCACTTTTGAGACGGCTGCGCCTCGTAAGGAGTGTGTTTTACACCTATCTATATCAACTCCTGCCCTTTTGATGGCGTGTTTAATCCTGTTGCTTTTCTAATCAGAGTCCTTGAAGTTATAAAAAGGTTGGTAATGTTTCTTAGTGGAGCTGTTAAATCTAAATATTGTTTCAACGTTGAGACCAGGCATAATGATTGATCCTCTGAATCTTTTAGTAAATCCATTTCTATAGGACTACTCTGCAGCCCTGAAGTTTTAGTAGGTCCTTTTAGGATTATGTGAAAACTCTTAGGCCTGGGTGAGAGCTATGTTTCGTTAATGTGAATTAACGTTAGTTCTAGGGATGGTCCGAACCCGCCGAGGTTCCGGTTCGGATGAACCCGAACGCTCTGCATCGGATTCCCGCTGTCTGCCCGCTCCGTGCAGCGGGCAGATACAGCTGGAGGACCGCCTGGAAAACTGTTTTCCAGGCGGTCCTCCCGCTGGATCCGTCCACTGCATGGAGCGGGCAGACAGCGGGAATCATTACCGAGGGTTCGGGTTCGTGTGAAACCGAACTCGGTTTGTACCATCCTTAGTTAGTTCCATGGATCTGGCTGCCAATGCCAACAAGCTAACTTGATACCTAACATAAGTATAGATAGTTCTGTTTCCCATAAATTAGCTAGAAATTTTAATAAGGGATCAATGTCCCATACGTTGGGACCACCGGTCTAGACGCTACTGCGCCTTTTTGGAACCTAATGTATAGTTTATTAGTAGTAAGATTAGGTATTAAAATGGCCAGTGCCCAACCTGAGTATGTTGGATGCCATAACTGAGTGAAACTTTAATGTCAGGTATTCAAGGGCCGACCACAAGTTTGGTGGATCCTGTTCACTATTAAAGGGAACCAATCACGCCGAAGATCCATCTTAAGATAAGGAAATGTGCTGGCACATCACCCAGCACGTTCCTAAACATCCCCCTGTAACCTCCGTGCCCCCCTCCATCAGTCAGTAATCTTACTTTGAAGAAGTACATTTCCTTATCTTAAGATGGATTTTCGGCGTGATTGGTTCCCTTTAAGTTCTGTTCTCCATTTCTGGAACTCCTGTATGATGGCTTTGTATTTTGACCGCGTCTTTGGCCTAAGAGACCAATTTATCAGATCGTTGGCTTGTTCTGTGAGCTGTGGATATGTGAACAGCTGACTAATGCTGCCATCCACATCAACTGGGGCAGCTTCACCAATAGGTCCTTCAGACCCTGTAAGCAGTCTGATGTCATTCCCAGAGTAAGTTTCTTTATCTTCATGCTGTGGAGTTAGGGATACCATGGTCTGAAGGGCCATACTGGGTATACTAGAACCATCCGTGAAATTTGTTCCGCCTCTATTTTTAGTAGTGTCTGAGATAGAAGGGTTGGTGGAGGGAAAGTATATAGATTCTGTAGGTCCGACCATGGAAAGAATAGGGCATCTGTCCTCCAGGCTTTGAGGGACCAAACCGGGCTACAAATTAGTTTTTTCGCTGATGTCTCTGAGGCGAATAAAGGCCCTATTACACGGAACGTAATCGTCCCTTGAATAAAAGGGGGCAACTATCAGCCGACATCGTTCATGTTGGCTCATCGTTGCGTCGTTTGTCTTTCAAACATGTTGAAAGACAAATGACTCATACAGCAACGAACTGCTACCGTCGCTCCGTGAAATAGGAGCAGCGGCAGCAGACCACTGCTGTTTGCTATGGGCTGCCCGGGAGATCTAGCGATCACCCGGGCAGCCTCCCCGCGTCCCCCGGGCTCACCCGCTCGCTATTGCTACGTGGAATAGCGGCAGCAGCGAGCAGGAAACAAGTAGCAAACGAGTCAGGCTGTGGAATAGGGGCTTAAGTCTATTTCCCTCTTGTGGAATCTTTGATTTATCATGAGAAGTTTCTCCTTAATGAGTGACGCTGTTGTCAGTTATTTTCTTTCTGGACAAAGCGTCCTCTGCCCAGACCTCCGGTGACAGGGAAGAACGCACGTGCCTCCCAGCCGCCCCGGTATCTGATCTGCCTGCTGCCTCTGCTTCCTCCGGATCACCAGCATCATCCCCGCAGACCTGCAACGACCTCCGATGGGCTCTCTTCCAGTGGGTCACAGACGATCAGCCGTCATCCTCCCGCCCATTCCTGGACGAGTCCGCAGCTGCTGAGCCAGTGGGTGAGTCGGCATTGCCTTCCCCGACCCGCCCGGAAGCTCCGCTCATCCCTCCAGCGCCTCAGCATCCTCCGGGGGTCTCCTCCAGCTCGGCAGAGGACACGTGCGCGGCTCCCCTTTCCAGTGTTGTGAAGGAGCAGGCGCCATCTTGCAGCATAGGGCCGGCCTTCCACTCCCCTCAAAGTGCCTCTCCTGCTGCCTCCTTGCTTGCTGATAGTAAGCAAGGCAGCCTGCTTGTCCCTGAGGACTGGCCTTACCTCTCCTCCCCTGCAAGGTCCTGGACAGAGGGAGACTCTCATTATGCCAAATAAAGGGCCTAACAATAAGCCACAAGATGGCGGCCCTGAGCATGCTCCCTCCTGTGGTCCCTCGCTGAACCCAGCTGCCACTCCATTTGCCTCAGGATCTACCAGCACCACTGTCTCTGCTTTAGATGCTGAGGATTGGGACTGGAAAGACCATGTTAAACAGTTACCCACCAGGAATGAGATGGAAAAGTTTATTGAAAGATTGGAGGCATCTTACAAACGAGATTTCTAGTGTTAAGGCCTCGGTGCAGAAGTTGGATGCTAAGGTGGATGACATAGCTTCAGCGCAGGACTCCCTTTCCTCTCAGGTTTCTGAAATACGAGAGCGGTGCGACATGCACAACCAACATATTCAACATCTATATCGCATGCAGGATGATGCAGAAAACCGCAGTAGGCTCGACAATATACCAATACGGGGGTTGCCTGAGACAGTAAAAGCGTCTGACCTGGTGCTAACTCTCCAAGATATCTTTAGTAACATACTGAATCGCTCTATCTCTGATGATCTGGAAATAAACTGGGCGCACAGAACTCTGGGGCCGGTTAGCCAGGATCCGGCGCGGCCACGGGATGTTATCTGCAGACTCCACCACTATAGAGTCAAGGAGGAAATAATGCGCACTGTCCGCAACCTGGACACTGTTGTCTACGAGAACATTCCCTTAACATTGCTTTAAGATCTTTCCCGTAACACTTTGTTGCAGCGAAAAGCACTGAAACCTTTACTGGACCTACTGCGTGAAAAAGAGATCCCGTATGCATGGGGCTTCCCTTTCCATTTAATCGTGAGAAGAGGTGGTCGTCGCTACGGGCTGCGGGAACCCTGAAGGTCTCTCTGAAGGTCTCTCTTACTTTCTCTCGGCGCTGGATTTGTCCCCAGTATCACTCCCAGCTTGGTCCTTGATGCCTTTGCTGCCAGGCCAGGCGACGGCTGTGGAAGATGTGGGCCGTTGAAGCTGTGGCTTTTTTACTACCAGTGCCTTCACCAGTATCCTTTCAAGGTGGACTGAGAGTCTGCTCAGTAGCACAGTTACCAGGGGTGTGGTTGTTACATTTTCAGCTCTTATGCTTACAATGTGTGTGTTCTGTTTTGGTTCCCATTTTGTTCCATGTTTCCACATACGGGGTCGATGGGGGGAGGGGGTGGGAGGGCGGTCTGGAGTTATAGTTCCTCGAGTGGGTCAGGGACAGAGATGGACATGTGGGTTGCTGTTCGGTTGGGGGGGGAGGGTAGGTGGTTTCGATTGTGCCTTGTCTCCTCTCTTCTTGTCGTTTCTCTGAGAGGTACAGGGTGTATCTGTCTGTTTGCATTAACATTCCCCTAGGCACGCTTCTACTCTCTTTATCGCTAGACTAATTCCTACGTAGGTGGACACCATAGGCGTTGTTCCCGTATTTACGGGGGTTTCTTTCTGCAAGAGGTTAGTTCTCTTGCAGCAGTGAGAGCTTGTCTGTGGGCTCTCCTATTATTTATCTTCTTCCTTTTTCCTTTTTTTTTTTTTTTTTTTTTGCTTTGTTCTCTTTATGGTCTGGTTCTTGTTTCTTTTCCCTCTCCGGCCGGGACTGTGGATATTCCTCATGGCTCTAGTATCTCTGAGGTTGGCCTCCTTGAATGCTAGGGGACTCAATGAGCCCTCTAAGCGCTCGCACATCACGTACTCAATGCACCGCCAACGCACCCATGTTCTCCTTCTCCAGGAGACGCATTTTCAGACAAATCATATTCCCGCAATGCATTCTCCGCACTACACGTATTGGGTAGTTGTTATCCTGCTTCCAAATCTCAGGGTGTCTCGATCGCCTTGCATAAGTCATTGCAGCACCAGGTCCTTGACACCCTAGTGAGTCCTGAAGGCAGATTTGTTTTTTTTTAAATTGCTGGTGGCTTCCACTAAGTATACCATTGGCAATATTTACCTCCCTAATTCTAATCAGGGGTCTGTCTTACGAGACATACTACTGGAAGTGGACCAATTTGTTGAAGGGGTGTTAATAGTAAGGGGGGGGGGATTTTAACATGGTTTTAGACCCATCTATGGATACTTCTACTGGTAGGTCGGTGGTTCCCCGGCCCTCTAGAACTCGAGCGCTCAGAGCACTCAGTCTCCATCGTTTGGTGGATGTGTGGAGGATTCTTCACCCAAAAGATTACACCTATTTCTCCCCAGCGCATGGTACCCACAGCAGGTTGGACATGTTCCGGGTATCACAAATGTCTCTCCTATCTGACCCCTTCGCTTCTATAGGGACGGCGGTGTGGTCAGATCATGCTCCAATATATTTCTCTATTGCAGTGCCTGATGGGGTACCACGAGAATGGTCCTGGCGACTTAATGAGACGCTTCTGAAGGATGTGGTGTGCAAGGCTGAGGTTGAGAAGGCGATTTCTGCATTTGTAGCTGTGCATGAATCGGACCAGACACTATACCCAATCCAATGGGAAGCCCTCAAGTGTGTGGTAAGGGGGGTCTTCATTCAGCAGGGAGCACGGTTGAAGCGGGAACGTGGAGCCAAGCTTAAATCCCTCTGTGAGGAACTGGAGCAGCAGTTCGGTCCCACAAATCCTCATCAGCTCCTGATTTATGGGTCCAGATTACTGTACTGAGAGACCGCATTAAAGCTCTGGTCTCTCAGACAGCGGTCAGGAGACAGGTGAGGTTTCGCAGTTACCTTCATGAGCAGGCAAATAAATGCGGTAGAGCTTTGCCAGATTTCTTCATCTACAACATGCCCCTACATATGTCCCGGCCCTGCTGCTCTCTAATAGGGACCTTATACAACATCCTCGTGCGATAGCAAATGCTTTCGGGACCTTTCATAAAGACCTCTATAATCTTAAGGGTGCATACTCTGAGATGCCGGAACCTGCTCTAGAGGCCAAGATCCAGGCCTATGTCCAAGAAACAGCTTTGCCAATTATCGATTCAAAGGGGATGGAATTGTTGGACTCCCCTTTTTCTGTTATGGAGATTGAGACAGCCATTTCAGCCCTCAAAAACGGTAAAAGCCCAGGGCCTGATGGCTTCACAGCCCCGGTCTACAAGGCTTTTCGGTCCCTCCTAGCCCCATTGATGCTAAAAGCCTTCAGCAACATTTCACTGTCTTGCCCATTTCCTTGTCAATCTCTTGAGGCTCATGTGGTGGTGCTGCCCAAGCCCAACAAAGATTCCTTGCTGTGCGGGAGCTACCGCCCAATTTCACTACTCAATTGTGACATTATACTCTATTCTAAGCTCCTTGCTAATCGCTTGGGCACAGTGATCCCGAAGGTTATCCACTTAGATCAGGTGGGCTTTGTCTCTGGTCGTGAAGCTAGAGATAACACGCTCTGAACCATCACACCCAGAGATCAGAGGTTCCTCTTTGCCTTCTCTCAGTGGATGCGGAGAAGGCCTTCAACAGGGTGCACTGGCGCTTTCTCCACCTGCCCTTGGCACAGATTGGGGCTAGGGTCAAGCCTTCATCGACCGAGTGATGGCTCTCTATACGAACCCTTGGGCTAGGGTCCGAGCCAATGGCATCCTGTTGGAGGCCTTCAGTATTCGTAACGGTACGAGACAGGGTTGCCCTTTGTCTCCCCTGTTATATATTCTTACGATGGAGCATCTGGCAGTCGCCCTGCGGCGGAATCCAGATGTGAGGGGACTTGGTATTGGGCAGGACCACCATAAGCTGGCTCTTTATGCAGATTGCTATTGTACGTGACCTCACCTCATATCTCTATTCCAACCATCCTGTCTGAATTTGATAGATTCGGTAATTTTCAAGCGAACCTATCCAAGACAGAAGTGCTAAACATCTCCTTGTTGCCTTCGATGCTACAGGGGCTTAAACAAAATTTCACCTGTAAATGGAGGGAGGATCACATCACATATCTTGGTGTTCAGATTCCATCCCAGCTCCATCTCCTGATTCCCTTGCGGTCCAAAATCCTAGCAAAACTGACCTCCTACCACACGTCGAGACCAAGGTTGCGGCATACACTCCTATCCAAGCCACGACATCTGGGTGGAGCCGGGGTTCCGGATATCCAGTTGTACCATGAAGCGGCAATTCTCACCTGCTTATTAGACTGGTCTCATGCGGCTCCTGAGAAGCGGTGGGTGTCGCTGGAGAGGTCTTCTTCCCCCATCTTCTTATGGCTCCATGGCTCTCCAAGGGCGCGAGGGGGTAGCCGGCCTCTTGGCCCTTCCTGGCGTCGCATGTGTTCTGGATCTGGGACAAATGGGTTGCGAGATTCGGAATCTCTTCTCAGCCTGGCCTAATGTCTCCCTTATTTGGAAATCCTGCTTTTTTTGCCGGGACTGACCAGACGCACCTTTTTGGCGTGGGATAGCACCGAGGGGGTCCGCCTGTCGCAAGTGTTCCCGCAAGGGGTGCTGCCTTCCCTGGACTCACTAATGTCTAGTTATCCAGATGTGCAGATCTCCTGGCTGGAATATGGGCAACTCCAGTCCTTTTACAGGACCCTTGTGGCCACAGCAGCTCTGTCAACATCATTTTCTTAATTGGATACCTGGTTCCTCTCTGATGCGATGGGGCCCCGGACCTTGTCCCGGCTATATCAGCTACTCCAATCTTTAAGCAATGCTGGACGTGCCCCTTTCTTTGGAAAGTAAGAGGCAGATTGCTCTCTGACGTTTACGGACGAACAGGTCCAGAAAATTTGTACACTTACTCATGGACTCTCCGTGGCCTCACACGCAAAGAGAAAAATTTACAAAATTCTCTCTAGGTGGTACCGCTGCCCTGCTGATGTTCATCGCATGTATCCCTCCGTCTCGGGGGACTGTTGGAGATGTGGTTCTGTGGATGGGGGTATCCTACATATTTGGTGGGCTTGCCCGATGCTTAAGCCTTTCTGGGATAATATTTTTGCAGTATACGAAAAATATTCTGGGGAAAAAGGTGGTTAATTCCCCCCAATGCGCCCTCTTGAGCCTTATTCCAGGTTCTTTGTCCTCGGTTAAAAAAGGGGTTTTGAGGCATTTCCTGACAGCTGCCAGGTTGGTCATCCCGAGACACTGGAAGACGCAAGTCTGCCCCTCTATGTCAGAATGGCTGACGGAGCTTAATGCAATCTGCAGATATGAGGAACTGATTGCGGAGGATAAAGATCGCAATGCTGCATTCACCAAGGTGTGGGGGGGCTGGATCCTATTTCGGGATTCCGCAGATTTCCCACGTTTGGTTGAATCTTGTAGATTATATCTACAAGATTCAAGATTATATAGATTATATAGATTGTCCTGCTGTGTTGGTGTCCGCTGTCCCGACCGGAGAAATCCTCTTTTCCTTTTGTTCTTTTTCTTTTTCCCTTTTCTTATTCTTCCCTTTTTCCCTACCTTTTTCTTTCCTTACTTGCTGGCATTTGCTGTATGCTGGCACTGAATGGGCTGTGGTATTCAAACCTATTTTCTTTTTCTTTTTTACTTATTGGCACGATGGTACGAGGTTGTCAAGTTGTTGCTGTATGGGCTAGGCTACTGAATTTTGACCATTCTATAGATCGGCTTATAAGGAGTTTGTCATTTTACTTATGTTTTTGCTGTTATGTATACCCCCGCCTGCGCGCGGTGACTGATTCGCTTTTTCATGACCATACAACGGTACGGTAATATGTACTATTCTTGTTTTCTTTCTAAAAATTCTTTAATAAAATCAGATTACACATAGTTATGCCATTTGGTCTCAGTAATGCCCCTGCCGTCTTCCAAAGGTTCGTAAATGATATTTTTTGTGACCTGTTGGGTAGGTTCGTGGTCGTATACCTAGATGACATCCTCATCTTTTCACCAGATTGGACTACCCATCAGGAACATGTGAGGATTGTCCTTTCTAGGTTGCGACAGGACTATTTATGTGCTGAGCTATCTGAGTGCCAATTTGGTGTCCAAGAGGTGGGGTCCCTGGGTTATATTCTCACTCCTGATTCTATTGGTATGGATCCCTAGAAAGTTTCTGCCATACAGAAATGAGTACGTCGCAGTTCACTAAAAGAAATTTAATGTGTTCTGGGTTTTGCAAATCATAACCGAAAGTTCATTAAGGATTTTTCTGTTATCGCTTTACTGATCTTACTAAAAAAGTCTTGGTTCCCACTGCTTGGACACCAGAGGCAGAATATGCTTTCACTGCTTTAAAGAATTTTCTCTACCGCTCCTGTACTGGTCCACCCAGATCCTGAAAAAACATTTGTTGAGGTTGACGCTTCTGAGACAGGAGTTGGAGCGGTTCTGTCCCAGGGAGCAGAGCCGTACACCAACCTTCGTCCTGTGGCCTTCTTCTCCAGGAAATTCTCCACCTCAGAGATTAATTATGACATCGGGAACCGCGAATTGCTAGCTATAAAGTGGGCATTTGAGGAATGGAGACATTTCCTGGAGGCAGCCAAACATAGGGTGGTTGTATTAACTGATCATAAGAACCTATTGTATCTTGATAATGCCAAGTGGCTCAACCCTCGACAGGCGTGGCGGGCCTTATTCTTTACAAGGTTTAATTTTATTGTAACTTATCGCCCTGGTGCAAAAAATGTTAAGGCAGATGCCTTGTCTAGGAGTTTTGGTGCCAGTGAGGCTCCCAATTAGGAACCTGAGAATATCCTCACCCCAGGAGTTGTGGTCGCTACCCTTACTCCCGATTTGGTGTCGTCCATTACTAATTCTCAAGAATTTGCGCCCGCAGGTCTCCACCCAAGGTACTCCGCCGCTACTGGTCACAGATCTGACCATGCTTCAGTTAAATCTGTAATTCGTCGACTGTGCACAGTCTGGGCTTAAAATCGTAAGAATCTGGAAAAAGCCCAACTCCGCCGTGTACAATATGCAAATAAAAAGCGCTTGCCTGGGCCTAATTATGCTGTCAACCCAGTATCGTATAAATTGCAATTACCCAGTTCACTTCGTATTAACCCTGTCTTCCATAAATCTTTGCTTAAGAAATACGTTTTACCAATTGTTTTTAAAACTCCACCTAGTCCAGTTGTTTTTCAGGGAGAGCTGGAATTTGAAGTGGAAAAAATAATGGATTCACGTAGAGTGCAAAACTCAATTCGGTATCTGGTCCACTGGAAAGGGTATGGTCCTGAGGGACGAGTTTGGGTGTCTGCTAGAGATCTCCATGCCCCAAGACTCGTTCGACTATTCCATCAGACATACCCTTCCAAACCTGGTGGTTCAAATGAGGGTCCAGTGGCCCCTCATAGAGGGGGGGATAATGTCAGGATTGTACCTGGTAAAACCATGCTCGCAAGCTCTGGTCGCCGGTTACGATCATGGCGGCAAAATGTATGTGCACAATAGTTGTTTTCTTGTATCATTTTATTAGTGTGAACACAGTGTGATTCTGCTTTGGCATTTATATTGATTTAGGTTAACTCCCTACTCATTGTCTGGGAAGATTTCTTCCAGCAGGTATACAGTTACCACCTTGCCTTGGATAATGACTGACAGCCTGGTCCGCCTGTGCAATCTTGTTTCTCTGCTCCAATCGTCTGAGACTGGGACCTGGTTTCAGATGAAGCTCAGTCATTTCCTAAGCCTGTTGCCTGCTATAGGATTACACTTGTTGTACCTGTCTCTGGCTTTCTGCTCCTCTGTATTCCTGTTATACCTGACCTCGGCTTCTGACTGTTCTTTGGCTCTGTGATTCTGATCTATATTTTAATTTTCCTGGTTCTGATCCATTTTTTCCTGACTACCCAACATTGTGTTTTGTCTGTCTTTGTTATCGTCTTTTGTCCTGTCTCACGTGTCACCCTATTTCAGTGCAGGGAACGTCACCTGGTTGTCCGCCATCATTTAGGGTGGTCTAGTGGCAAGTGGGCAGGGACAGTGGGAGTGGGACAGTATCAGGGCCTCACCTGTCTGAGTGTTTCCTTGTGCCCTGAACTGTCCTGACAGCTATCTCATGTACATGTTCTTTTGGACAACGTAACTACAGTAGCTCATTTAAGGCATCAAGGGTGCAAAACAAAATGCGCTACATCGGATTTCAAGTCAGATATTTGCTTGGGCAGAAAGGAATGTCCTTTCCCTCTCAGCTACTCATCTCAGAAAACGTTCATGCCGATTATCTAAGCAGACACACTATTCATCCGGGCGAATGGTGCCTCAAACACGAAATCTTCAAGACACTGGTACACAAGTGAGGTCATCCGCAGATCGACCTTTTTGCTATGAGACAGAACAGGAAGGTAGAAACCTTTTTTTTCCCTCTGGATCCAAGGGAGAGTCCGAAGGCAGTGGATGCGCTCTCTCTATCTCTCTCTCTCTCTCTGTCTCCCTCTCTCTCTCTCTCTCTCTCTCTCTCTCTCTCTCTCTCTCTCTCTCTCTCTCTCTCTCAACCATGGTATTTCTCCCTTGCATACGGTTTTCCTCCAATACCATTAATACTGAGAACTTTACAGAAGATAGTTTGAAGGGACAACAGTCATACTGCTAGTACCTTATTGGCCCCGGAGAGCCTGGTTCGGCCTTCTGCAGAACCTGGCCTTAGAACCACCGATACATCTATCAATGATGCCGGATCTTCTTCACCAAGGACCATTATACCATCCGGATCTGGTCTCGCACAAGATGTCAGCTTGGATCCTGAGAAGATTATGCTCAGGAGCAGGGGCCTCTTGGAGGAAGTAATAGCTACATTACAGAAGAACAGGAAACAGGACACCTCAAAGATCTATCTCAAGGTCTGGAAGGTGTTTTCCTCCTGGTGTCCAAAAAATATTTCATCATTTCCTGATGAACCAAATTTCCACTTATTCTAGATTTCCTCCAAGCAGGGTTGAAAAGGGGCCCAAACCAGCCACTTTAAAAGGTACAAGCAGCCCTCTCTGCCATTTATGATCACAATATTGCTGAACATCGTTGGATCAAAAGATTCATGCAGAGTGCGATAGAGTCCCACAATCAGGAATCTATATCCTCCATGGAATCTGAATATCGTTCTAGAAGGATTGTCAAATCCGCCATTTGAACCGATTGAAGAAGCTAGTCTGAAATTTCTTTCATTCAAAACTGTTTTTTTTGTTTTTTTTGTTGCCAGAAGAGTGCAGGAGATTCAGGCTCTCACCATACAAGAACCATACTGCTCTATTTAGGAGGCTCGCCTTATCCTCAGACAGTGGTGTAATCCTTTCATTGTTCACAGGAGATTGTTCTTCATTCCTTCTGTGCTTCCCCCAAAAATAATTTGGAGAAAAAAATTTCATTCCTTAGATGTAAAGAGAACAGTTATTCAATACTTAGTCTTGTAGTTCCTAGAGAAAAGATCAGTCTCTTTTTATACAGTTTCAAGGACCTAACAAGGGGAAAGTCTCAAAAAGCGTTCTTTTCTGTTGGATAAGAAAAGCAATAGAAGAGTCATACAAAATTCAAGATTTACCATCTCCTCTTCAAATCAAAGCTCACTTCACCAGAGCTTTATCCACCACATGGGCGGAGCGAGCCTGCGCATCTATAGACCAAATCTGTCGAGCTGCCGCCTGGTCGTATCCACATACTTTCACGAGGCACTACAGCTTCAGCGAAACCAAGACCTCGCCTTTGGTAGAAAGCTGTGGTCCCGCGCCTAAGGTAATGGTTGGTCCTCCTGTGGTGCCGTCGTGAAGGTGAGAAGAGAAAAAAGGATTCGTCTTACTGGTAAGACGTTTTTTCCGACACCTTCACGATGGCACCAGCATCCCTCCCTATATTGTATTGTTAAATATAATACGTGGTTCCAGATATGGTATAAATACACTGGTGAGACTGGGAAGGGGAGGGGCTTTTAACCTCTCGTGTGTGTTTTTACTGTCCCTAGGGGCAGAGTTAACTCCTGTGGTGCCATCGTGAAGGTCTCAGAGAAAACATCTTACCAGTAATACTTACCCCCCCCCCTTCTTGTCTGTTAATGTACCTATAACCTTAGAAGAAGCATAGGGCCCTATTACGTGGAGCGTCAAACATCGCCCCGTATAATAAAACGATCAGCCAAGGAAACGATCATCAGTACACGCAGCAAAGTGCGGCTGATGATGGTATATAGGACATAACATGTTACTTACCTGCCCCTGCTCCTGCCCCTGTCTCCTGCCGCCTGTTTCCCGCTGACAGCAGCTGCCACTGAAGCTTCTTCATCTGACTGAAGTGACAGGCCGCTGAGCTGATCACTGGCCGCGACGTTGTCCTGTCTTGCTCAATGATTTGCTGAGAGGCTAGTCTGTGGGTAACAGGCAGCAAGACCGGGGGGAGCATGGAGAGGTAAGAAATACTGCACTATTTTCTATATAAAGGAAGGGCTGCACGAGAATCCAGCTGTTTTACCCATAGCTGTTACTTAACGTCCTGGTGCTGCTAGGTGGAGCTCAGAGGGTGGTCGCACGGCGACCCCTTTCTGAATTGCCGCAATCCCGGGTGCTATATGTAGCCCGGGACCGCGACTATTAGCGGGCACAGTCCGATCGGCTTCCCTGCTAATTAAGTATGTATGAATACATACTGTCCCCCTTCCCTGGTGGTCTAGTGGGGGGGAATAACCCTAACCCCAGGGGGACTTACAGCATGTGTGTAAAAAAGTAAATAAATGTTTTTTTTTAATTAATACAAAACGCCCTCCTCTAATAAAAGTTTTATAAATAAATAAACATATTTGGTATCACCGCACGCGTAATTGCCTGAACTATTAATCTATCACATTCCTGATCCCGCACAGTAAAAGCCGTAAGCGGAAAAATATTGCATTTTTGGTCAAATCAAATCTAGAAAAATTGTAATAAAAAGTGATCAAAAAGTCGCCTATGCGCAATCAAGGTACCGATAGAAAGAACACATCATGGCGCAAATAATGACACCTCGCACAGCCCCATAGACCAAAGGATAAAAGCGCTATAAGCCGGGAATGGAGAGATTGTAAGAAAAAAAAAAAATTAATAATTTTTTTTTTTATCAATTTCACCACCACACACGCAAAGTACAATTAGTGGCGCAAAAAATAAGGTCTCATCTGGGTCTCTAGGTGAAAAAATGCAAGTGCTATGGCCTTATATATATATTATACACGCTCCCCCCGGGCAGTTAACCCCATAAACGCTGTGGTCGATGCAACCGCAGCTTCTATGGGGAGATTTGCGTTCCTCCCACCGATCGGGCGGCGGGAGGAGGCTGCAGCACGTTGCCTCCTCACGCCACCACTGCCTCAATGTCCCCCGGCCCCCCTTTTCCCGGCTCCCATACCAGCGATCGCAGCTATTACCGTTATAGCGGTGATCCGCCGGTACTGAACATTACGGGCGCCACCGCATGCTTTCATCTCCCCCCCACCGTGAATCCATGGTGGGGGGGAGATGAAAAATGTGCCCTCAGACCCCAGATCAGCCCCCTAGTGCCCAATAACTATCCCTCCCCTCCCTGGGCGGCCATCACATCTAAGATGGCCGCCCCCATCGCTGTGAGTAGACTGTTCACAGTGATGGTAAAGTAAAAATAAATCAAAGCCCCATTCTCTCCGCCACTGGAGGTAGCAGAGAGCATGGGGCAGTGATCAGGAACCCCCCCGTGTGGTCCCGGAACAGGCGATCAGCGGTATATACTATATACTGCTGATCACCTGTTCCCAGTGCAGGGATGCACTTTTATCCACCATAAATGATTAAGCACCATGTTGCCCGTTACCTCCCCACGTTGTCTGTAACCACCGCAGGTTACCCGTGACCACCGCAGGTTACCCGTAACCACACCAGGTTACCCGTGACCACCGCAGGTTACCCGTGACCACCGCAGGTTACCCGTGACCACCCCAGGTTACCCGTGACCACCGCAGGTTACCCGTGACCACCCCAGGTTACCCGTGACCACCGCAGGTTACCGGTGACCACCGCAGGTTACCCGTGACCACACCAGGTTACCCGTGACCACCGCAGGTTACCCGTGACCACCCCAGGTTACCAGTGACCACCGCAGGTTACCCGTGACCACCGCAGGTTACCCGTGACCACCCCAGGTTACCCGTGACCACCGCAGGTTACCCGTGACCACCCCAGGTTACCCGTAACCACCGCAGGTTACCCGTGACCACCGCAGGTTACCCGTGACCACCCCAGGTTACCCGTGACCACCCCAGGTTACCCGTGACCACCGCAGGTTACCCGTGACCACCCCAGGTTACCCGTGACCACCGCAGGTTACCCGTGACCACCGCAGGTTACCCGTGACCACCGCAGGTTACCCGTAACCACACCAGGTTACCCGTGACCACCGCAGGTTACCCGTAACCACCCCATGTTGCCCGTTACCACCCCGCATTACCTGTAATATAATTTTTTTATTGTATTTTAGTAACTGCTATTCTAACTAGATTTGCATTTCCAGGGAAATACATAGTGCTCGAAAAGAGCGCCCCTTTACCAGTGACTTCCATTTAACTTTAATCCTGGGTGCCGTCCCTTTAAGAGCGACTTGGGTCCCATCCCTTTAAGAGCAACTTGGCTCCCGTCCCTTTAAGAGCGACATGGGTCCCTTTAGGAGCGACCTGGGTCCCTTCGCTCTTGAAGGGACCCAGGTCACTCTTAACGGAACCCAGGTCGCTCTTAAAGGGACCCAAGTCGCTCTTAAAGGTACCCAGGTCACTCTTAAAGGGACCCAGTTCTCTCTTAATGGAACCCATTTCGCTCTTAAAGGGACCCAGATCACTCTTAAAGGGACCAATTTCACTCTAAAAGGGCCCCAGGTCGCTCTTAAAGGGCCCCCGTTGCACTTAAAGGGACCCAAATGGCTTTTAAAGGGACCCAGGTCGCTCTTAAAGGGACCCATTTCGCTCTTAAAGGGACCCATTTCGCTCTTAAAGGGACCCATTTCGCTCTTAAAGGGACCCATTTCACGCTTAAAGGGACCCATTTCACTCTTAAAGGGACCCAGTTTGCTCTCAAAAGGACCCATTTTGCTCTTAAAGGGACATATTTCGCTCTTAAAGGGACATATTTCGCTCTTAAAGGGACCCAGGTCGCTCTTAAAGGGACCCAGGTCGCTCTTAAAGGGACCCAGGTCGCTCTAAAAGGGACCCAGGTCGCTCTTAAAGGGACCCATTTTGCTCTTAAAGGGACATATTTCGCTCTTAAAGGGACATATTTTGCTCTTAAAGGGACCCAGGTCGCTCTTAAAGGGACCAATTTCACGCTTAAAGGGACCAATTTCGCTCTTAAAGGGACCCATGTTGCTCTTAAAGGGACATATTTCGCTCTTAAAGGGACCCAGGTCGCTCTTAAAGGGACCCAGATCGCTCTTAAAGGGACCCATTTTGCTCTTAAAGGGACCCAGGTCGCTCTTAAAGGGACCCATTTTGCTCTTAAAGGGACATATTTCGCTCTTAAAGGGACATATTTTGCTCTTAAAGGGACCCAGATCGCTCTTAAAGGGACCCAGATCGCTCTTAAAGGGACCCAGATCGCTCTTAAAGGGACCCAGGTCGCTCTTAAAGAGACCCAGGTTGCTCTTAAAAGGACCCATTTTGCTCTTAAAGCGACATATTTCGCTCTTAAAGGGACCCAGGTCGCTCTTAAAGGGACCAATTTCCCTCTTAAAGGGACCAATTTCGCTCTTAAAGGGACCCAGGTCGCTCTTTAAAGGACATATTTTGCTCTTAAAGGGACATATTTCGCTTTTAAAGTGACCCAGGTCGCTCTTAAAGGGACCCAGGTTGCTCTTAAAGGGACCAATTTCACGCTTAAAGGGACCAATTTCGCTCTTAAAGGGACATATTTTGCTCTTAAAGGGACCCAGGTCACTCTTAAATGGACCCATTTTGCTCTTAAAGGGACCCATTTCGCTCTTAAAGGGACCCAGATCGCTCTTAAAGGGACCCATTTCGCTCTTAAAGGGACCCAGATCGCTCTTAAAGGGACCCAGGTCGCTCTTAAAGGGACCAATTTCCCTCTTAAAGGGACCAATTTTGCTCTTAAAGGGACCCAGGTCGCTCTTAAAAGGACATATTTTGCTCTTAAAGGGACATATTTCGCTCTTAAAGGGACCCAGGTCGCTCTTAAAGGGACCCAGGTTGCTCTTAAAGGGACCAATTTCACGCTTAAAGGGACCAATTTCGCTCTTAAAGGGACCCAGGTTGCTCTTAAAGGGACCAATTTCACGCTTAAAGGGACCAATTTCGCTCTTAAAGGGACATATTTCGCTCTTAAAGGGACCCATTTTGCTCTTAAAGGGACATATTTTGCTCTTAAAGGGACCCAGGTCGCTCTTAAAGGGACCCATTTTGCTCTTAAAGGGACCCAGGTCGCTCTTAAAGGGACCTAGGTCGCTCTTAAAGGGACCCAGGTCGCTCTTAAAGGGACCCAGGTCGCTCTTAAAGGGACCCATTTTGCTCTTAAAGGGACCCAGGTCGCTCTTAAAGGGACCAATTTTGCTCTTAAAGGGACATATTTTGCTCTTAAAGGGACATATTTCGCTCTTAAAGGGACCCAGGTCGCTCTTAAAGGGACCCATTTCGCTCTTAAAGGGACCCATTTCACTCTTAAAGGGACCCATTTCACTCTTAAAGGGACATATTTCGCTCTTAAAGGGACCCAGGTCGCTCTTAAATGGACCCATTTCGCTCTTAAAGGGACCAATTTTGCTCTTAAAGGGACCCAGGCTGCTCTTAAAGGAACATATTTTGCTCTTAAAGGGACCCAGGTTGCTCTTAAAGGGACCAATTTCGCTCTTAAAGGGACCTTGGTCGCTCTTGAAGGGACATATTTCGCTGTTAAAAGGACCCAGGTCGCTCTTAAAAGATACCCGGGCCGCTCTTAAAGGGACCCAGGTCGCTCTAGCGACATGGGTCTCTAAGAGCGACATGGGTCCCATACCTTTTGGAGTGTCCCGTCCGTTTAAGAGCAACTTGGGTCCCGTCCCTTTAAGAGCGACTTGGATCCCTTTAAGAGCTATATGGGACCCTTTAAGAGCGACTTGGGTCCCGTCCCTTTAAGAGCGACTTGGGTCCCGCCACTTTAAGAGCGACTTGGGTACCTTTAAGAACGACTTGGGTCCCTTTAAGAGCGACATGGCTCCCGTCCCTTTAAGAGCAACTTGGGTCCCTTTAAGAGCGACATGGCTCCCGTCCCTTTAAGAGAGACTTGGGTCCCTTTAAGAGCGACTTGCGTTCCTTTAAGGGTGACCTGGGTCCCTTTAAGAGCGATCTGGGTACTTATAATGGTAAAGATCATTGCTCGGTTCCCATGACAATCTTACTCATGTCGGGGGGACAAAATCGTTTAGGACCTTCCATATATTACATCTTCTATTGGCCAATAGTGGACATGTGACTGTGGATGGTGTGATACATTGCATGACGAGACCTTAGAGTTCCTATTGGCTGCTATATCTCAGCTATTTGCATATGTGCTGTGATTGGCTGTCAGCGGTTAGAGTGGGGCCATTATTTGCAATGGGCCATTATTTTCTATGGGAAATTTGGGGTCGTTTAACGTAAATTTCTTAAAAACGACAAATCCTATCGAAATGAAAAATAGATAGCACACCACACACCGCTGAGGGCTTCGAAACGCAGTTTGAACGGAGTCTGTGCGCAAAGCGGTTCGGGCTGTATTACGCGCAGAAAAATGGCTGGAAGAAGAAGAAGAAGAAGCAGAAGACGGATCACAATGTGGGGATTATCAAGCACTATAATAACCATTACTAGCTGCGGTTTTGCTCCAGCGAATTAGCGCTCCTTCCCTTCTGAGCCTGGCTGTGTGCCCGTACAGTGGTTTATGCCCACATTTGGGGTACCATTGTACTCAGGAGAACCTGCGTTACAGATTTTGGGGTACGGATTCTTCCCTGTTCCTAGTGAAATTGAGAAATTTTAAACTAAACGAACATATTATTGGAAAAATTCGAGTTTTTTACATTTTTACTATTTTAAATACTTTCCTCTAACACCTGTGGGGTCAAAATGGTCACCGCACACCAAGATGTATTCTTTCAGGGGTGTACTTTCCAAAATGGGGTGACTTATGGGGGAGGGGTTCTCTTCTGCGGACACTACAGGGGCGCTGCAAACGCACCTGGTACCCGGAAACTTCTTCAGAAAAATCTGCATTGAAAATGCTAATAGGCGCTCCTTCCCTTCTGAGCCCTCCTGTGCGCCCGTACAGGGGTTTATACCCACATATGGGGTACCATTCTACTCAAGAGAACCTGTGTTACAAATTGTGGGGTGCAGATTCTCTCCTGTTCCTTTTGAAAATGAGAAACTTTAATCTAAACGTATATATTATTGGGAAACCAGCAGCCTTTTCAGTCACTGGACCCGGAGATGAGGCCGGCGGGAAACTAATAAAATCCACATGATAAATGCAGGTAATAAAGTATCAGCCATGAAACCACAGGAACGACTGGCATAAGGTGAAAACTGCTCCAAAGTAGTGCAAATGCCTTTAGAAATCTTGTGAAATATTTTATGCTGTGCGTAAAAACTCAAAATACACCAAAATAACAAAGACAATGATAAATGTGGCTGTAAGTATTGGGAGTCCCAAATGATTCCTTACACTTAAAGCCAATGTACCATTGATCATAATGGAGTTGCATCATAGAGGGCCGGGGGTTTCCTCCCACTGGGGGCTGCAGACCTGCCTCCACTGCTTCACCCCCGGCTGGTGCCTGTGAATACTCGGGAACCGGGGCCAGGGCATCAACTTCCCCTCACCGGCGCTGGGATGCAGAAGTCTGTGGGCACCAGCACCCTATCCTGGGATGCAGCAGTCTGTGGGCACCAGCACCCTATCCTGGGATGCAGCAGTCTGTGGGCACCCTATCCTGGGATGCAGCAGTCTATGGGCACCCTATCCTGGGATGCAGCAGTCTGTGGGCACCAGCACCCTATCCTGGGATGCAGCAGTCTGTGGGCACCAGCACCCTATCCTGGGATGCAGCAGTCTGTGGGCACCAGCACCCTATCCTGGGATGCAGCAGTCTGTGGGCACTAGAACCCCATCCTGGGATGCAGCAGTCTGTGGGCACCAGCACCCTATCCTGGGATGCAGCAGTCTGTGGGCACCAGCACCCTATCCTGGGATGCAGCAGTCTGTGGGCACCAGCACCCTATCCTGGGATGCAGCAGTCTGTGGGCACCAGCACCCTATCCTGGGATGCAGCAGTCTGTGGGCACTAGAACCCCATCCTGGGAGGCAGCAATCTGTGGGCACCAGCACCCTATCCTGGGATGCAGCAGTCTGTGGGCACCAGCACCCTATCCTGGGATGCAGCAGTCTGTGGGCACTAGAACCCCATCCTGGGAGGCAGCAATCTGTGGGCACCAGCACCCTATCCTGGGATGCAGCAGTCTGTGGGCACCAGTACCCTATCCTGGGATGCAGCAGTCTGTGGGCACCAGCACCCTATCCTGGGATGCAGCAGTCTGTGGGCACCAGCACCCTATCCTGGGATGCAGCAGTCTGTGGGCACCAGCACCCTATCCTGGGATGCAGCAGTCTGTGGGCACCAGCACCCTATCCTGGGATGCAGCAGTCTGTGGGCACCAGCACCCTATCCTGGGATGCAGCAGTCTGTGGGCACCCTACCCTGGGATGCAGCAGTCTGTGGGCACCAGCACCCTATCCTGGGATGCAGCAGTCTGCGGGCACCAGCACCCTATCCTAGGATGCAGCAGTCTGTGGGCACCCTACCCTGGGATGCAGCAGTCTGTGGGCACCAGCACCCTATCCTGGGATGCAGCAGTCTGTGGGCACCAGCACCCTATCCTGGGATGCAGCAGTCTGTGGGCACCAGCACCCTATCCTGGGATGCAGCAGTCTGTGGGCACCAGCACCCCATCATGGGATCCTAAAAAGTGAAAGGACGTTCACCAAATGACGTCACCATAAGCAGACGTTGTAGATGTAGCAGTAATTATTAGTTCATGTGGCATGACTATCTTTCTTAGGAAAAGAGAATTTTGAATATAAAGAAATGAAAATTTTTCATTTTTGCGCAAATGTTGTGTTTACAAAAAACTACTGAGTGCATCAACCAAAGTATACCACAAACATAAAGAGGAAGATGTCACGAAAAAACAATCCCAGGTTTTAAAAATAAACCGCTCCCTGGCAGGCTGTATCTGCACCCTGTAACAGGAGGGAGGGGTAATCCATAGTAAGGTAACAAATAACTTGACCTCAGAATAACCTCCCAGCTTCACACCCTGCTTACATCAGCCATCTCGGAAGGGAAGGGGGAGGAGGGGTTCAGAGAGGAGACAGACTGAACACCTCAGATACAGTTTTATGTGTCTTTAGCAGAAAGCAGCAGCTCAGAACTGGGGGAAGGAGGCTGATAAGGTAATGACATGCATTAAATGAATTGTTAGTCTCCGGGGGGAGGGGGGGGGGGGGGGTTGATTCCACATATATTTTCGGTTCAATGGATTTTATTGAAATATTTATGGTAGAACAGGAAAGTTAGGACAATAGTTACAGCACAAGGGTAGAGGTGAAAGTCCGCGGAAAGTCAGTGATAGTCCTGGATTGGTGAGGTTAACAAGAAACCCCGGGGCAGGAGCAACCATCCCAACCATGTCTGCCTTTATAAAGACACTATCAGGAATACAGAGTCCTCTGAGAGAGCGAAGCACTGCGCCACAATCAGGATGCGGAGTCACAGACTGGTATAGAGCAGCGTTAACCAGCCGGGGTGCCGCGGGTGCCACTGTCCCTTTAATATCCCTAGAAGCTGCGGCCGCGCAGCTTCTAGGGATATGCCGATCGGTTTGATGTTCACACAGTGAGCGGGCGAAACATTCAATCGAGCAGAATGTCGGAGCAGGACCTGTCAGCGTCCTGCTCCTGTATTCCCTCCCATAGGCCGCGGCACTTCATGCCAGCAGCCTATGGGACGCCGGGACGTGACCTCTCCGGCAGGCGTGATCATGTGACGTCATCACGTCTGCCGGAGGTTCCATCCCCGCGGCTCACAGGATGGAGCCCGAAGAGGAGGAGGGAGAGCTGCTGCCTGCAGCCACACAGCGCTGATTAGGTGAGTAGGATGGGGTTTTTTTTGTTTTTTTTTAAACTATTGGTGCGTATTGGTATACTGCAGAGGGCATTATTATTATATGGGGGCATACTGCAGGGGGCATTATTATTATATGGGGGCATACTGCAGGAGGCATTATTATTATATGGGGGCATACTGCAGGGGGCATTATTATTATTATATGGGGGCATACTGCAGGGGGCATTATTATTATATGGGGCATACTGCAGGGGGGCATTATTATTATATGGGGGCATACTGCAGGGGGCATTATTATTATATGGGGGCATACTGCAGGGGGCATTATTATTATATGGGGGCATACTGCAGGGGGCATTATTATTATATGGGAGCATACTGCAGAGGGCATTATTATTATATGGGGGCATACTGCAGGGGGCATTATTATTATATGGGGGCATACTGCAGGGGGCATTATTATTATATGGGGGCATACTGCAGGAGGCATTATTATTATTATATGGGGGCATACTGCAGGGGGCATTATTATTATTATATGGGAGCATACTGCAGGGGGCATTATTATTATATGGGGGCATACTGCAGGAGGCATTATTATTATTATATGGGGGCATACTGCAGGGGGCATTATTATTATATGGGGCATACTGCAGGGGGGCATTATTATTATATGGGGGCATACTGCAGGGGGCATTATTATTATATGGGAGCATACTGCAGAGGGCATTATTATTATATGGGGGCATACTGCAGGGGGCATTATTATTATATGGGGGCATACTGCAGGGGGCATTATTATTATATGGGGGCATACTGCAGGGGGCATTATTATTATATGGGGGCATACTGCAGGGGGCATTATTATTATATGGGGGCATACTGCAGAGGGCATTATTATTATATGGGGGCATACTGCCGGGGGCATTATTATTATATGGGGGCATACTGCAGAGGGCATTATTATTATATGGGGGCATACTGCAGGGGGCATTATTATTATTATATGGGGGCATACTGCAGGGGGCATTATTATTATATGGGGGCATACTGCAGGGGGCATTATTATTATATGGGGGCATACTGCAGAGGGCATTATTATTATATGGGGGCATACTGCAGGGGGCATTATTATTATATGGGGGCATACTGCAGGGGGCATTATTATTATTATATGGGGGCATACTGCAGAGGGCATTATTATTATATGGGGGCATACTGCAGGGGGCATTATTATTATTATATGGGGGCATACTGCAGAGGGCATTATTATTATATGGGGGCATACTGCAGAGGGCATTATTATTATATGGGGGCATACTGCAGGGGGCATTATTATTAATATATGGGGGCATACTGCAGAGGGCATTATTATTATATGGGGGCATACTGCAGGGGGCATTATTATTATATGGGGGCATACTGCAGGGGGCATTATTATTATATGGGGGCATACTGCAGGGGGCATTATTATTATATGGGGGCATACTGCAGGGGGGATTATTATTATATGGGGGCATACTGCAGGGGGCATTATTATTATATGGGGGCATACTGCAGGGGGCATTATTATTATATGGGGGCATACTGCAGGGGGCATTATTATTATATGGGGGCATACTGCAGGGGGCATTATTATATGGGGGCATACTGCAGAGGGCATTATTATTATATGGGGGCATACTGCAGGGGGCATTATTATTATACGGGGGCATACTGCAGGGGGCATTATTATATGGGGGCATACTGCAGGGGGCATTATTATTATATGGGGGCATACTGCAGGGGGCATTATTATTATATGGGGGCATACTGCAGGGCGCATTGTTATTATATGGGGGCATTATTATTATATGGGGGCATACTGCAGGGGGCATTATATGGAGGCATACTGCAGGGGGCATTATTATTATATGGGGGCATACTGCAGGGGGCATTATTATTATATGGGAGCATACTGCAGGGGGCATTATTATTATATGGGGGCATACTGCAGGGGGCATTATTATTATTATATGGGGGCATACTGCAGGGGGCATTATTATTATTATATGGGGGCATACTGCAGGGGGGATTATTATTATATGGGGGCATACTGCAGGGGGCATTATTATTATATGGGGGCATACTGCCGGGGGCATTATTATTATATGGGGGCATACTGCAGGGGGCATTATTATTATTATATGGGGGCATACTGCAGGGGGCATTATTATTATATGGGGGCATACTGCAGGGGTCATTATTATTATTATATGGGGGCATACTGCAGGGGGCATTATTATATGGGGGCATACTGCAGAGGGCATTATTATTATATGGGGGCATACTGCAGGGGGCATTATTATTATTATATGGGGGCATACTGCAGGGGGCATTATTATTATTATATGGGGGCATACTGCAGGGGGCATTATTATTATTATATGGGGGCATACTGCAGAGGGCATTATTATTATATGGGGGCATACTGCAGGGGGAATTATTATTAATATATGGGGGCATACTGCAGGGGGCATTATTATTATATGGGGGCATACTGCAGGGGGCATTATTATTATATGGGGGCATACTGCAGGGGGCATTATTATATGGGGGCATACTGCAGAGGGCATTATTATTATATGGGGGCATACTGCAGGGGGCATTATTATTATTATATGGGGGCATACTGCAGGGGGCATTATTATTATTATATGGGGGCATACTGCAGGGGGCATTATTATTATTATATGGGGGCATACTGCAGGGGGCATTATTATTATATGGGGGCATACTGCAGGGGGCATTATTATTATATGGGGGCATACTGCAGGGGGCATTATTATATGGGGGCATACTGCAGGGGGCATTATTATATGGGGGCATACTGCAGGGGGCATTATTATTATATGGGGGCATACTGCAGGGGGCATTATTATTATATGGGGGCATACTGCAGGGGGCATTATTATTATATGGGGGCATACTGCACGGGGCATTATTATTATATGGGAGCATACTGCAGGGGGCATTATTATTATATGGGGGCATACTGCAGGGGGCATTATTATTATATGGGGGCATACTGCAGGGGGCATTATTATTATATGGGGGCATACTGCAGGGGGCATTATTATTATATGGGGGCATACTGCAGGGGGCATTATTATTATATGGGGGCATACTGCAGGGGGCATTATTATTATATGGGGGCATACTGCAGGGGGCATTATTATTATATGGGAGCATACTGCAGGGGGCATTATTATTATATGGGGGCATACTGCAGGGGGCATTATTATTATTATATGGGGGCATACTGCAGGGGGCATTATTATTATATGGGGGCATACTGCAGGGGGCATTATTATTATATGGGGGCATACTGCAGGGGGCATTATTATTATATGGGGGCATACTGCAGGGGGCATTATTATTATATGGGGGCATACTGCACGGGGCATTATTATTATATGGGAGCATACTGCAGGGGGCATTATTATTATATGGGGGCATACTGCAGGGGGAATTATTATTAATATATGGGGGCATACTGCAGGGGGCATTATTATTATATGGGGGCATACTGCAGGGGGCATTATTATTATATGGGGGCATACTGCAGGGGGGATTATTATTATATGGGGGCATACTGCAGGGGGCATTATTATTATATGGGGGCATACTGCAGGGGGCATTATTATTATATGGGGGCATACTGCAGGGGGCATTATTATTATATGGGAGCATACTGCAGGGGGCATTATTATTATATGGGGGCATACTGCAGGGGGCATTATTATTATTATATGGGGGCATACTGCAGGGGGCATTATTATTATATGGGGGCATACTGCAGGGGGCATTATTATTATATGGGGGCATACTGCAGGGGGCATTATTATTATATGGGAGCATACTGCAGGGGGCATTATTATTATATGGGGGCATACTGCAGGGGGCATTATTATTATTATATGGGGGCATACTGCAGGGGGCATTATTATTATATGGGGGCATACTGCAGGGGGCATTATTATTATTATATGGGGGCATACTGCAGGGGGGATTATTATTATATGGGGGCATACTGCAGGGGGCATTATTATTATATGGGGGCATACTGCCGGGGGCATTATTATTATATGGGGGCATACTGCAGGGGGCATTATTATTATTATATGGGGGCATACTGCAGGGGGCATTATTATTATATGGGGGCATACTGCAGGGGGCATTATTATTATTATATGGGGGCATACTGCAGGGGGGATTATTATTATATGGGGGCATACTGCAGGGGGCATTATTATTATATGGGGGCATACTGCAGGGGGCATTATTATTATATGGGGGCATACTGCAGGGGGCATTATTAATATATGGGGGCATACTGCAGGGGGCATTATTATTATTATATGGGGGCATACTGCAGGGCGCATTGTTATTATATGGGGGCATTATTATTTTATCGGGGCATTATTATATGGGGGCATACTGCAGGGCGCATTGTTGTTATATGGGGGCATTATTATTTTATGGGGGCATTATTACTGTATGAGGGCAAAGCAGGGGGCACTTGTACTCTGACCTCATGGCCATAGTACTTCTCATTGTACCCCTTTATAATTGCAGTATATGAGCCACATAATTATCAGCACCATATACTGTGGCGCTATACAGTGCACATCACCACAGTATATGGTGCTGATAATTATGTGCTCATATACGTGGGACTGTATGTATGAGTTTACATGGGACTGTGTGTATGTGTGTGTATATATATATATATATATATATATACAGTACTAGAAAATGTAGCCGGCGCTGCCCGGGTATAAAGTGTCAGTGTGTTAATTAGATTTGTTCTAAGGTGCCCAGGAGGCCAAGCTAAAGGTATTGTTTCATCTGAGTTAATCAGTGGAATTAGTGTATACCTGTAGTGCATAGTTGGAGGGGTTCTGTATACCCACAATGTATAGTTTTTAGGGGTCTCGCATATCTGTAGTGCATAGTTGGGGGGGGGGGCTGTATACCTATAGTGTATAGTTAAGGGAGGTCCTGTATACCTGCAGTGTACAGTTGGTGAAGGTCCTGTATACCTGTACTGTATAGTTCGGGGGTCCTGTATACCTGTAGTATATAGTTGGTGCTGTATACCTGTAATGTATAGTTGGTGGAGGTCTTGTATACCTGTAGTATATAGTTCGGGGGTCCTGTATACCTGTAGTAAATAGTTTGAGGGTCCTGTATAACTATAGTATAGAGTTGGTGGAGGTCCTGTATACCTGTAGTGTATAGTTTGGGGTCCTATATACCTGAAGTATATAGCTGGTGGAGTTCCTGTATACCTGTAGTATATTTGGGGTCCTGTATACTTGTAGTATAGAGTTGGTGAAGGTGCTGTATACCTGTATTATAGAGTTGGTGTAGGTCCTGTATACCTGTAGTGTATGGTTTTGAGGTCCTGTATACCTGTAGTGTATAGTTTGGGGTCCTATTTACCTGTAGTAAATAGTTGGTGGAGTTCCTGTATACCTGTAGTGTATAGTTTTGGGGTCCTGTATACCTGTAGTGTATAGTTTGGGGTCCTGTATACCTGTAGTATACAGTTGGTGGAGGTCCTGTATACCTGAAGTATATAGTTGCTGGAGGTCCTGTATACCTGTAGTATATAGTTTTGGGGTCCTGTATACCTGTAGTGTAAAGTTTGGGGTCCTGTATACCTGTAGTATATAGTTTTGTAGAGGTCCCGTGCACTTGTAGTGTATAGTTTTGGGGTCCTGTATGCCTGTAGTGTCCTGTATACCTGCAGGGTTGTATTTACCCGTATGGCAGTGTTATTCAGTCACAGTGTGTCGGTATTGGTCATGTCTGGTACGGGGGTGTTATCCAGTCACAGTATGGCGGTATTGGTCAGGTCTGGTGTGGCGGTGTTATCCAGTCACGGTATGGTGGTTTTGGTCAGGTCTGGTATAGTGGTGTTATCCAGTCACAGTATGGCAGTATTGGTCAGGTCTGATATGATGGTGTTATCCAGTCACAGTATGGTGGTATTGGTCAGGACTGGTGTGGCGGTGTTACCCAGTCACAGTTTGCCGGTATTGGTCAGGTCTGGTATGGCAGTGTTATCCAGTCACAGTATGGCGGTATTGGTCAGGTCTGGTATGACAGTGTTATCCAGCACAGTATAGCGGTATTGGTCAGGTCTGGTGTGGCGGTGTTATCCATTCACAGTATGGCGGTATTGGTCAGGTCTTATATGACAGTGTTATCCAGTCACAGTATGGCGGTATTGGTCAGGTCTGGTGTGGCGGTGTTATCCAGTCACAGTATGGCGGTATTGTTCAGGCATGGTATGGCAGTGTTGTATATACCTGTATATACATGTACTGTATGGATGGAGTAGGGGGTCCTGTATATACATGTACTGTATAGATGGAGTAGGGGGTCCTGTATATACATGTACTGTATGGATGGAGTAGGGGATCCTGTATACATGTACTGTATAGATGGAGTAGGGGGTCCTGTATATACATGTACTGTATGGATGGAGTAGGTGGTCCTGTATACATGTACTGTATAGATGGAGTAGGGGGTCCTGTATACATGTACTGTATAGATGGAGTAAGGGGTCCTGTATATACATGTACTGTGTAGATGGAGTAGGGGGTCCTGTATATACATGAACTGTATGGATGGAGTAGGGGGTCCTGTATACATGTACTGTATAGATGGAGTAGGGGGTCCTGTATAGATGTACTGTATAGATGGAGTAGGGGGTCCTGTATATACATGTACTGTATAGATGGAGTAGGGGGTCCTGTATACATGTACTGTATAGATGGAGTAGGGGGTCCTGTATACATGTACTGTATAGATGGAGTAGGGGGTCCTGTATACATATACTGTATAGATGGAGTAGGGGGTCCTGCAGGGCCGCTTTAACCAGAGGGCACATGGTGCACGTGCACCGGGCCCCCTGGTTAAAGGGGCCCCCCCGAGCAGGCCGGCCGTTGCTATGTGCGACCAGTGCGGTCGCACAGGGCTCCGGCCACCAGCCTGTCAGGGGGGAGCGCCATGGATGGGTAATCTACTTACCCCTCCATAGCGCCCCCTGCAGGGCCCCCCCGTCCGCCGCTGCCCCCGTCCGCTGCTGCTGCGGCGCTTCAGCGCTGCAGCAGCAGCGACACTGACAGAGAGAGAGCCATTGGCTCCCTCCCTGTCAGTCACTCACTCTTGTGGCCCGCACTTCCTGCGGTCACAAGAGGCCGCGCTCTCCCTCTAGCGCCCGACGTCACTGGAGCGTCGGCGCGAGGGTAAGGGGAGTGCAGCCTCTTGTGACCGCAGGAAGTGCGGCCACAGGAGGGAAGAGAAGAGGAACGCGTGGACCCAGGTGAGTAACAGTGTTTGTTTTTTTCAATGTTATATGGGAGGGGGAGCTATATACTACGGGGGGGGGGGGGGGCACAGGGGGCTATATACTATTGGGGAGCACAGGGGGCTATATACTATGGGGGAGAACAGGGGGCTATATACTATGGGGGAGAACGGGGGCTATATACTATTGGGGAGCACAGGGGAGCTATATACTATGGGGGAGCACAGGGGGCTATATACTATTGGGGAGCACAGGGGAGCTATATACTATGGGGGAGAACAGGGGGCTATATACTATGGGGGAGAACGGGGGCTATATACTATGGGGGAGAACGGGGGCTATATACTATTGGGGAGAACGGGGGCTATATACTATTGGGGAGCACAGGGGAGCTATATACTTTGGGGGAGCACAGGGGGCTATATACTATGGGGGAGCACAGGGGGCTATATACTATGGGGGAGCACAGGGGAGCTATATACTATGGGGGAGCACAGGGGGCTATACACTATGGGGAAGAACGGGGGCTATATACTATTGGGGAGCACAGGGGGCTATATACTATGGGGGGAGCACAGGGGGCTATATACTATTGGGGAGCACAGGGGAGCTATATACTATGGGGGAGCACAGGGGGCTATACACTATGGGGGAGCACAGGGGAGCTATATACTATTGGGGAGCACAGGGGAGCTATATACTATTGGGAAGCACAGGGGGCTATATACTATTGGGGAGCACAGGGGAGCTATATACTATGGGGGAGCACAGGGGAGCTATATACTTTGGGGGAGCACAGGGGGCTATATACTATGGGGGAGCACAGGGGAGCTATATACTATGGGGGAGCACAGGGGAGCTATATACTTATGGGGAGCACAGGGGGCTATATACTACTGGGGAGCACAGGGGGCTATATACTATGGGGGAGCACAGGGGGCTATATACTATGGGGGAGCACAGGGGGTTATATACTATTGGGGAGCACAGGTTAGCTATATACTATTGGGGAGCACAGGGGCTATATACTATTGGGGAGCACAGGGGAGCTATATACTATTGGGGAGCACAGGGGTCTATATACTATGGGGGAGAGCACAGGGGGCTATATATTATGGAGAGCACAGGGGGGCTATATACTATTGAGGGGGAGCACAGGGGGGATATATACTATTGGGGGAGAGCACAGGGGGGCTATATACTATTGTGGGAGAGCACAGGGGGGCTATATACTATTGGGGGAGAGCACAGGGGGGCTATATACTATTGGGGGAGAGCACAGGGGGCTATATACTATTGTGGGAGAGCACAGGGGGGCTATATACTATTGTGGGAGAGCACAGGGGGGCTATATACTATTGTGGGAGAGCATAGGGGGGCTATATACTATTGGGGGAGAGCACAGGGGGGCTATATACTATTGTGGGTGAGCACAGGGGGCTATATACTACTGGGGAGAGTGCACAGGGGGGCTATATACTAATGGGGGAGCGCACAGGAGGGCTGTATATAACTGGAGGAGCACATGAGGGTCTATATACTACAGGGACACCTTAAAACTATGGAGGCACAGAGGGGTGTAACTATGTAGGAGTACAGAGGGGTGTAACTACTGTATAGGGGTACAAGGGACCTAACTACTGGATGTGTTGGAGCCTAAAATATTTGTCTGGCAGATTCTGGAGAGAAGATTCACAGCCAGGAGAAGACTTCAAGGTGGCCCAGGCTGGATGGAGAGAAAAAGAAAAGGTGACAGACTCTGATCGGAGAAGACGCCCCCGGTGAGTCACTGGATGTAACTGCACTCTGTTATAGGCTTGTACTGATAGGGGTCATGGTGTGGCGGTATTATGTAATGGTATCAATGGTGATATCTTTCTGTTTTGTTTAGTGCAGTTTTTATGTAATATGTAATCACTGAATGGTGGAAATAGTGTTATAAGGTAATTACTGTATGTATTGGGGCTCCTGATACAGTGTGGGGGCAAATTCAGTACATTATACAATGTGCAGAAAGGTAAGGGGGGGCCCACTCTTGAGGGCTGTGCACTGGGCCCACCAATGTATTAAAACGGCCCTGGGGTCCTGTATACATGTACTGTATAGATGGAGTAGGGGGTCCTGTATACATATACTGTATAGATGGAGTAGGGGGTCCTGTATACCTGTACTGTATAGATGGAGTAGGGGGCCCTGTATACCTGTACTGTATAGATGGAGTAGGGGGTCCTGTATACATGTACTGTATAGATGGAGTGGGGGTCCTGTATACATGTACTGTATAGATGGAGTAGGGGTCTACCAGTTATTACTGTGGATGTTGTGAGGCAGCTTCCCTAGCAACCATTGCTCCCTGTGAAAATGAAAGCAGTAATCCTATTGGTTGCTAAGGCTCCAACTGCCGTGTCTGCTGCAGCTAATTATATCACCTGTGTGCAGTGAGGAGATTTTCCCATTCATCTCTATGGGGCGCCTCTCTTCCCCCTCCCCCTCCCCTCCTGTACATCTGGCGGGGACGGCACCTTCGCTATAACCTTCCCGGACACCCAATGTATCTGTGGGCCAAATTTGGGGTCAAACGGTTCAGGTGTTTGGAAGTCTATAGAGGACAGACAGAAGGACAGAAGGACAGACAGACGGACAGACAGACAGAAGGACAGACAGACAGAAGGACAGACAGACAGACAGAAGGACAGACAGACAGACAGAAGGACAGACAGAAGGACAGACAGACAGACTTTGATTTTTATGATATATATATAATATGGGAATACATGGGACTGTATATATGAGGGGGTTATCCTTTTTTTTTTTTTTTTCCACTTTTTTATAATAAATAATTTATTGAAAGGACGTCTGCCGGGCAGATTTCACTCCTGAGGGCTCTTGTGGTGATAAGATGCTGATTTAAACCCCCAAGAGTGACCTCCGTGAACTATATGTATAATATGTCCTGTTTTAGTGTCATTTTGGTTGGTGGTGTGACCCCGGATTTTTTAAGTTGAAAATGACTGATCTAGAGAACATAAATGCTACCAACCAGAACAGGTAAAGCTGAAGCTATAGCGTGCAGGACAGTATGGAAAGTTGGTATCCCTGTGTGAGGCTGGTAGGTCATATGGAGGGTGGAATATTAGCAGCCGTGGCATCACCAGGTGGTTAGGATTACGGTGAATGGGCCCATCCTTCTGCAAACTTACAGAGATCCATTAGCCTGAGGAAGGTCCGAGAAGGGCCGAAAGCTTTATATTCATGGTCTCCACTGCATAGTATTTCATATTGGTCGGAGTATACACTTTGTGTCTATCACTCTAAAATAAACTATCACTTCTGCATAATATTGAGTGCCGTGGATTTCTCTACGCTTTAGTTTGCATGGTTGAAGAACCACAACCCACTGAGCACCAACCAGCGAGAGGTGTGCAGCACTGATCTAAACCGACATTATGGGAGGGGCATAAAGCATGCATTGTGTTGGCGCTGTAGGGATTGGGACAGGTCCGCGGATCCCATTATGGGAGGGGGTATAAATCATGCATTGTGTTGGCGCTGTAGGGATTAGGACAGGTCCGCGGATCCCATTATGGGAGGGGGCATAAAGCATGCATTGTGTTGGCGCTGTAGGGATTGGGACAGGTCCGCGGATCCCATTCTGGGAGGGGCATAAAGCATGCATTGTGTTGGCGCTGTAGGGGTTGGGACAGGTCTGCGGATCACATTCTGGGAGGGGCATAAAGCATGCATTGTGTTGGCGCTGTAGGGGTTGGGACAGGTCCGCGGATCACATTATGGGAGGGGCATAAAGCATGCATTGTGTTGGCGCTGTAAGGATTGGGACAGGTCCGCGGATCCCATTATGGGAGGGGGCATGAAGCATGCATTGTGTTGGCGCTGTAGGGGCATAAAGCATGCATTGTGTTGGCGCTGTAGGGGTTGGGACAGGTCCGCGGATCACATTATGGGAGGGGGCATAAAGCATGCATTGTGTTGGCGCTGTAAGGATTGGGACAGGTCCGCGGATCACATTATGGGAGGGGGCATAAAGCATGCATTGTGTTGGCGCTGTAGGGATTGGGACAGGTCAGCGGATCACATTATGGGAGGGGCATAAAGCATGCATTGTGTTGGCGCTGTAGGGATTGGGACAGGTCAGCGGATCACATTATGGGAGGGGCATAAAGCATGCATTGTGTTGGTGCTGTAGGGATTGGGACAGGTCAGCGGATCCCATTATGGGAGGGGGCATAAAGCATGCATTGTGTTGGCGCTGTAAGGATTGGGACAGGTCCGCGGATCCCATTATGGGAGGGGGCATATGTTAAATATGATGTGTTTTACAATGAACAATATCTTGGTATAATATAATATAAGTCATATATATACTGCTGACCTCACCATAATAGCACAACACTATTCACTGTATAAAGTGATTGTAATACTGACATTATAACATCATATTCTATACTAAGGAGACGTGTATAAGTTGGAAATAGATACATAAGTGTACACAGCACGATAACTATACATCCATAGCTGGAAACAGGTTATGCTGATGTATAGAGAAAGAGTTCTATATTTGTTATGGTCATATATGTGCAGACACAAACACTCAATTATAATAAACACGCCCACACACATGACATTGACAGTGAGTCATGAACCTATATAAGATGGTAGTTACCAAGATGGAGGTTGGTTGGATCAGGGCTGTACAGAAGGTATGAGCCCTATGTCACAAGAAGGATCCAGAGCCTTCAAGGAGAAGGTTGTGATGTAAGCGTGAGGAATCCATGATGGAAGCGTGAAGGAAGGAATGTCTCCCAGGATGCTTGAGTGAAGCAACAGCTGCCTGAAGCTCGTGACGATTTGTAAGACAAACCCTTCACTTCAAAGGAACACTCATATGAACTATGGACACTAAGGCTGTAAGACGTTTCTCTGATATTCTTTTCTATTCAATTCTGTAATTTCACTACTTTTAAAGAAGAAGCAATAAATCTCCATTTTATAAAGAAACCTCTCTGATGTCATCCTACTGCGGCGAGCCACAAACTACAGGTGCAAACGCCATTTTCTACAGCATAAAGCATGCATTGTGTTGGCGCTGTAGGGGTTGGGACAGGTCCGCGGATCCCATTATGGGAGGGGGCATAAAGCATGCATTGTGTTGGCGCTGTAGGGATTGGGACAGGTCCGCCGATCACATTATGGGAGGAGCATAAAGCATGCATTGTGTTGGCACTGTAGGGGTTGGGACAGGTCCGCGGATCCTATTATGGGAGGGGGCATAAAGCATGCATTGTGTTGGCGCTGTAGGGATTGGGACAGGTCCGCCGATCACATTATGGGAGGAGCATAAAGCATGCATTGTGTTGGCGCTGTAGGGATTGGGACAGGTCCGCGGATCCTATTATGGGAGGGGGCATAAAGCATGCATTGTGTTGGCACTGTAGGGGTTGGGACAGGTCCGCGGATCCCATTATGGGAGGGGGCATAAAGCATGCATTGTGTTGGCGCTGTAGGGATTGGGACAGGTCCGCGGATCACATTATGGGAGGGGGCATAAAGCATGCATTGTGTTGGCACTGTAGGGGTTGGGACAGGTCCGCGGATCCCATTCTGGGAGGGGCATAAAGCATACATTGTGTTGGCGCTGTAAGGATTGGGACAGGTCCGCGGATCCCATTATGGGAGGGGGCATAAAGCATGCATTGTGTTGGCGCTGTAGGGGTTGGGACAGGTCCGCGGATCCTATTATGGGAGGGGGCATAAAGCATGCATTGTGTTGGCGCTGTAGGGATTGGGACAGGTCCGCGGATCCTATTATGGGAGGGGGCATGAAGCATGCATTGTGTTGGCGCTGTAGGGGTTGGGACAGGTCCGCGGATCACATTATGGGAGGGGCATAAAGCATGCATTGTGTTGGCGCTGTAGGGATTGGGACAGGTCCGCGGATCCTATTATGGGAGGGGGCATAAAGCATGCATTGTGTTGGCACTGTAGGGGTTGGGACAGGTCCGCGGATCCTATTATGGGAGGGGGCATAAAGCATGCATTGTGTTGGCGCTGTAGGGGTTGGGACAGGTCCGCGGATCACATTATGGGAGGGGGCATAAAGCATGCATTGTGTTGGCGCTGTAGGGGTTGGGACAGGTCCGCGGATCCCATTATGGGTGGGGGCAGGCTGTCCTCCTGAAGAAGCCCACAAGCGGTTATGTAGGATTGGATTAGTGCCAGCAGCAGCAGGTGGTACTTTGTGTCCCAGGTGTTTGGGGATGAGACCTGCCGAGCTCCGGATCTCACCCAGAGGGTAGAGCAGCTTATAACAAAGGAGGACTGTTCTGAGAGAGGAATATAGATTCAGGAATCCCGCACAGATTGTGGGTAAAGAGTCACTTTATTATTGTGGTGGTGGTTGCGGTCTTTTTGTCGGCCATTTTGGAGTGGAGTGCATGCACTTCTCTTTCTGAATCATATTGGGCATCTAGCAGGGAATTGTGAGAGCAGGTTAGACACCCCATCTCTAGATGATGCACTTGCTCCCACAAATCCTCTACAGCTCTTTGCTTTGGGCCCATGACTCATATCTGCCTGAAGTGAAGCATACACAGCCAGAAGCAGGGCCGGGACAAAGGGTAGGCCAGGGTAGGCGATGGCCTAGGGCGCCATCTAGTGGTAAATTACAGGGGGGCGCAATTGCAGTCTCTCTGAAAAATATTTTTTTTTTTACTCCAGGCTCCTGTCTTCTGCCTCCTGGTGGCTGCCGAGCGCTGCCCCTGCGCGCTCACATACCATCAGCGCCCTCATATCCCCCTCACCTGCAGCAGCATCAGCCCTGAAGCTGCTGCAGGCTCCAGCCCTGCGCTTCTGACAGCAACCCCCGTGGATCTCATATGCCGACGGGCGGGACGGGCTCCGGCCGCTAGCAACGCCCTAAAGTAGGTGAGGAGTGCAGCTGAGTAGTGAGGCAAGCTGCCTCATGATCAGGATGGGGGGGGGGGGCAATGGCAGTATGTGTCACAGGCAGGAGCACACAGACAGCGTCCTGCAGCGTCTGGGAATGATCCCTGGCTGCTGCTATTAGGGGTCACACAGAGGCTACAGGACGTGGGCTCCGGTGTGTGCTGGACCCCCTCCCCCCTGCACCATGTGATTTCCCTGCCTCTTCCTGGTGAGACTAGTGTGGCAGTCGGGACGATGGAGGAGACGGCTGCTGTGAGAGGACCAGAGCCTGCTGCTTCTGCTGCCATGGACCAGGACTACTACCCCCAGCAAGCTGCTAGATGGAGTAAGTATACTGTACATGTAGTGTGTAATGTGTATGAATGTAGGTGTATGATGCATGAATGTAGTGTGTGTTACATGTCATGTGTATAGTGTGTGGACTACTAGATGGTTTGGATTTGTATGTGTTTTCATGGATGTGTGTATATATATATATATATATATATATATATATATATATTAGTGTATGTGTGTATGTGTGTGTGTATATATATATATGTGTGTGTATGTGTATCAGCACTGCTGACTCCACTGTCCGGCAGAAGTGTAGCAGTGAATGTACTGTACATAGGAGCTGCAGCCGTTCTCTGGCCTCATCAGTCCTATGTAATTGCTGCAGTTGATCAGTGATTGGCTGCAGCTCCTATGTATAGTGTATGATGATGTCACTATTTATTGAGAAAAAAATAAGGTAGTATTGAGTCCTTAGGTGGCCACTGTATGGCAGTAATATTGGTCTGTATATAGTGTATATATAGTCATTATGTGGTGGTCACTATGGCGGTAATATTGTTCTGTATATGGTATATATAGAGTCATTATGTTGCGGTCCCTGTATGGCGGTAATATTGGTCTGTATATAGCGTGTATATAAAGTCATTATGCAGCAGTCACTGTATGGCGGTAATATTGGTCTGTATACAGTGTATATAGATTCATTATGTGGCTGTCACTGTATGGCAGTACTATTGGTCTGTATATAGTGTATATAGGGTCATTATGTGGCTGTCACTGTATGGCAGTAATATTGGTCTGTATATAGTGTAAATAGGGTCATTATGTGGCTGTCACTGTATGGCAGTAATATTGGTCTGTATATAGGGTCATTATGTGGCTGTCACTGTATGGCAGTAATATTGGTCTGTATATAGTGTATATAGGGTCATTATGTGGCTGTCACTGTATGGCAGTAATATTGGTCTGTATATAGTGTATATAGTGTCATTATGTGGCTGTCACTGTATGGCAGTAATATTGGTCTGTATATAGGGTCATTATGTGGCTGTCACTGTATGGCAGTAATATTGGTCTGTATATAGTGTGTATATACAGTAGAGTCATTATCTGGTGGTCAGTCTATGGCGGTAATATTGGTCTGTATATAGTGTGTATAGTGTCCTTATGCAGTGGTCAGTCTATGGCGGTAATATTGGTCAGTATATAGTGTATAGAGTCATTACCACTATAGAGTGACCGCCACATAATGACTCTCTATGTACATTATATACAGACCAATATTACCGCCATACACTGACAACCACATAATGGCTCTATATATACACTATATACAGACTAATATTACCGCATAGAGTGACCACTGTATAATGACTCTATATATACACTATATACAGACCAATATTACCGCCATAGACTGACCGCTGCATAATGACTCTATATACACTATATACAGACTAATATTACCGCATATAGTGGCTGCCACAAAATATATGTCTGTATAAAGTGTATATAAAGTCATTATGTGGCGGTCACTCTATGGCGGTAATATTAGTCTGTGTATAATACATATAGAGTCATTATGCAGTGGTCAGTCTATGGTGGTAATATTGGTCTGTATATGGTGTGTATATATAGAGTCATTATGTGGTGGTTACTCTATGGGGGTAATATTGTTCTGTATATGGTGTATAAATAGTCAATATGTGGCGGTCATGGTGTGGTGCTAATATTGGCCTGTATATAGTGTCATTATGTGGTGGTCATGGTGTGGTGCTAATATTGGTGTGTATATAGTGTCATTATGCGGTGGTCTCTCTATGGCGGTAATATTGGCCTATATATAGTTTGTTTTCTTAACGGTATGGAGGTAATATTTGGTCCTGATATAGCGATTTTTTATTTTTTTTCCCCTTAAACAATGATCCTTTTATATTAAATGTGTTTAAAAGTGTGTATACATGTCTTTTTTATGCAGATATATAAGTGTTTTTTTGTTTTGTTTTTTTCGGGGGGGGGGGGGGGGGGGGGGGGGGGGGGGGGGGGGGGGGGGGGGCGCCATTTGCCTTCTCTGCCTAGGGCACCAAAACTCCTTGTCCCGGCCCTGGCCAGAAGTAACCTCAGAGAGGCCAGCTAAAGCGTGAGGTAACAAGAACCGCTGCGCCCCCCCTGCCGTCTGGCTGAGCTGGACAGATTGGATGAGAGCCAGGGCTTTTGATTGTGCCTCTGGCTGCCTCATGGGCAAGATGGCGTCTGGGCACAACGGGAGCGGATCCTCTGCGCTCAGGAGACTGGTTGCAGGCAGGTAGGTCACCCCCCAATTTAAGGTGTGATAGCTTTCAATATACATCTGTATCTCATCTGATGTGCTCGCAATCCAAAAGCTGACAATGGTTTTTGGATGAGGATTATCTTCACCGAAGCCAGAACCACGGCCAGCAGCCTGGATGAGGATTATCTGCACCGAAGCCAAAACCACGGCCGGCAGCCTGGATGAGGATTATCTGCACCGCAGCCAGAACCACGGCCGGCAGCCTGGATGAGGATTACCCCCACTGAAGCCAAAACCACGGCCGGCAGCCTGGATGAGGATTACGCCCACCGAAGCCAGAACCACGGCCGGCAGCCTGGACATGGATTATCTGCACTGAAGCCAGAACCACGGCCGGCAACCTGGATGAGGATTACCCCCACTGAAGTCAGAACCACGGCCGACAGCCTGGATGAGGATTACCCCCACTGAAGCCAGAACCACGGCCGGCAGCCTGGATGACGATTACCTCCTCTGATGCCAGAACCACCGCTGTCAGCCTGGATGATAATACGCACCGAAGCCAGAACCACGGCCGTCAGCCTGGACATGGATTATGTGCACTGAAGACAGAACCACGGCCGTCAGCCTGGATGAGAATTATCTGCACTGAAGCCAGAACCACGGTCGGCAGCCTGGATGAGGATTACCCCACTAAAGCCAGAACCACGGCCAGCAGCCTGGATGATAATACGCACCGAAGCCAGAACCACGGCCGGCAGCCTGGACATGGATTATGTGCACTGAAGCCAGAACCACGGCCGGCAGCCTGGATGAGGATAATACGCACTGAAGCCAGAATCACGGCCGGCAGCCTGGATGAGGATAATACGCACTGAAGCCAGAACCACGGCCGTCAGCCTGGATGAGGATTACACTGTAGGCACTGTAGGGATTGGGACAGGTCCGCGGATCACATTATGGGAGGGGGCATAAAGCATACATTGTGTTGGCGCTGTAGGGATTGGGACAGGTCCGCGGATCACATTATGGGAGGGGGCATAAAGCATACATTGTGTTGGCGCTGTAGGGATTGGGACAGGTCCGCGGATCCCATTATGGGAGGGGGCATAAAGCATGCATTGTGTTGGCGCTGTAGGGGTTGGGACAGGTCCGCGGATCACATTATGGGAGGGGGCATAAAGCATGCATTGTGTTGGCGCTGTAGGGGTTGGGACAGGTCCGCGGATCACATTATGGGAGGGGGCATAAAGCATGCATTGTGTTGGCACTGTAGGGGTTGGGACAGGTCCGCGGATCACATTATGGGAGGGGGCATAAAGCATACATTGTGTTGGCGCTGTAAGGATTGGGACAGGTCCGCGGATCCCATTATGGGAGGGGGCATAAAGCATGCATTGTGTTGGCGCTGTAGGGGTTGGGACAGGTCCGCGGATCCTATTATGGGAGGGGGCATAAAGCATGCATTGTGTTGGCGCTGTAGGGGTTGGGACAGGTCCGCGGATCCTATTATGGGAGGGGGCATAAAGCATGCATTGTGTTGGCGCTGTAGGGATTGGGACAGGTCCGCGGATCCTATTATGGGAGGGGGCATGAAGCATGCATTGTGTTGGCGCTGTAGGGGTTGGGACAGGTCCGTGGATCACATTATGGGAGGGGGCATGAAGCATGCATTGTGTTGGCGCTGTAGGGGTTGGGACAGGTCCGCGGATCACATTATGGGTGGGGGCAGGCTGTCCTCCTGAAGAAGCCCACAAGCGGTTATGTAGGATTGGATTAGTGCCAGCAGCAGCAGGTGGTACTTTGTGTCCCAGGTGTTTGGGGATGAGACCTGCCGAGCTCCGGATCTCACCCAGAGGGTAGAGCAGCTTATAACAAAGGAGGATTGTTCTGAGAGAGGAATATAGATTCAGGAATCCCGCACAGATTGTGGGTAAAGAGTCACTTTATTATTGTGGTGGTGGTTGCGGTCTTTTTGTCGGCCATTTTGGAGTGGAGTGCATGCACTTCTCTTTCTGAATCATATTGGGCATCTAGCAGGGAATTGTGAGAGCAGGTTAGACACCCCATCTCTAGATGATGCACTTGCTCCCACAAATCCTCTACAGCTCTTTGCTTTGGGCCCATGACTCATATCTGCCTGAAGTGAAGCATACACAGCCAGAAGTAACCTCAGAGAGGCCAGCTAAAGCGTGAGGTAACAAGAACTGCTGCGCCCCCCCTGCCGTCTGGCTGAGCTGGACAGATTGGAGGAGAGCCAGGGCTTTTGATTGTGCCTCTGGCTGCCTCATGGGCAAGATGGCGTCTGGGCACAACGGGAGCGGATCCTCTGCGCTCAGGAGACTGGTTGCAGGCAGGTAGGTCACCCCCCAATTTAAGGTGTGATAGCTTTCAATATACATCTGTATCTCATCTGATGTGCTCGCAATCCAAAAGCTGACAATGGTTTTTGGATGAGGATTATCTTCACCGAAGCCAGAACCACGGCCAGCAGCCTGGATGAGGATTATCTGCACCGAAGCCAAAACCACGGCCGGCAGCCTGGATGAGGATTATCTGCACCGAAGCCAAAACCACGGCCGGCAGCCTGGATGAGGATTATCTGCACCGCAGCCAGAACCACGGCCGGCAGCCTGGATGAGGATTACCCCCACTGAAGCCAGAACCACGGCCGGCAGCCTGGATGAGGATTACACCCACCGAAGCCAAAACCACGGCCGGCAGCCTGGATGAGGATTACCCCCACTGAAGCCAGAACCACGGCCAGCAGCCTGGATGAGGATTACCCCCACCGAAGCCAAAACCACGGCCGGCAGCCTGGATGAGGATTACGCCCACCGAAGCCAAAACCACGGCCGGCAGCCTGGATGAGGATTACGCCCACCGAAGCCAAAACCACGGCCGGCAGCCTGGATGAGGATTACCCCCACTGAAGCCAAAACCACGGCCGGCAGCCTGGATGAGGATTACGCCCACCGAAGCCAAAACCACGGCCGGCAGCCTGGATGAGGATTACCCCCACTGAAGCCAAAACCACGGCCGGCAGCCTGGATGAGAATTACCCCCACTGAAGCCAGAACCACGGCCGACAGCCTGGATGAGGATTACCCCCACTGAAGCCAGAACCACGTCCGACAGCCTGGATGAGGATAATACGCACTGAAGCCAGAAACACGGCCGGCAGCCTGGATGAGGATTACCCCCACTGAAGCCAGAAACACGGCCGGCAGCCTGGATGAGGTTAATACGCACCGAAGTCAGAACCACGGCCGGCAGCCTGGATGAGGATTACCCCAACCGAAGCCAGAACCACGGCCGGCAGCCTGGATGAGGTTAATACGCACCAAAGCCAGAACCACGGCCGGCAGCCTGGATGAGGATAATACGCACTGAAGCCAGAAACACGGCCGGCAGCCTGGATGAGGATTACCCCCACTGAAGCCAGAACCACGGCCGACAGCCTGGATGAGGATAATACGCACCGAAGCCAGAACCACGGCCGGCAGCCTGGATATGGATTATCTGCACTGAAGCCAGAACCACGGCCGGCAGCCTGGATGAGGATTACCCCCACTGAAGCCAGAACCACGGCCGGCAGCCTGGATGAGGATTACCCCCACTGAAGCCAGAACCACGGCCAGCAGCCTGGATGAGGATAATATGCACTGAAGCCAGAAACACGGCCGGCAGCCTGGATGAGGATAATACGCACTGAAGCCAGAAACACGGCCGGCAGCCTGGATGAGGATTACCCCCACTGAAGCCAGAACCACGGCCGACAGCCTGGATGAGGATTACCCCCACCGAAGCCAGAACCACGGCCGGCAGCCTGGATGAGGATAATACGCACTGAAGCCAGAACCACGGCCGGCAGCCTGGATGAGGATTACCCCCACTGAAGCCAGAACCACGGCCGACAGCCTGGATGAGGATAATACGCACCGAAGTCAGAACCACGGCCGGCAGCCTGGATATGGATTATCTGCACTGAAGCCAGAACCACGGCCGGCAGCCTGGATGAGGATTACCCCCACTGAAGCCAGAACCACGGCCGGCAGCCTGGATGAGGATTACCCCCACTGAAGCCAGAACCACGGCCGACAGCCTGGATGAGGATTACCCCCACTGAAGCCAGAACCACGTCCGACAGCCTGGATGAGGATTACCCCCACTGAAGCCAGAACCACGGCCGACAGCCTGGATGAGGATTACCCCCACTGAAGCCAGAACCACGGCCGACAGCCTGGATGAGGATAATACGCACCGAAGCCAGAACCACGGCCGGCAGCCTGGATATGGATTATCTGCACTGAAGCCAGAACCACGGCCTACAGCCTGGACATGGATTATCTGCACTGAAGCCAGAACCACGTCCGGCAGCCTGGATGAGGATTATCTGCACTGAAGCCAGAACCACGTCCGGCAGCCTGGATGAGGATTACCCCCACTGAAGCAAGAACCACGGCCGGCAGCCTGGATGAGGATAATCCACACAGAAGCCAGAACCACGGCCGGCAGCCTTGATGATAATACGCACCGAAGCCAGAACCACGGCCGGCAGCCTGGACATGGATTATCTGCACTGAAGCCAGAACCACGGCCGGCAACCTGGATGAGGATTACCCCCACTGAAGTCAGAACCATGGCCGTCAGCCTGGATGACGATTACCTCCTCTGATGCCAGAACCACCGCTGTCAGCCTGGATGATAATACGCACCGAAGCCAGAACCACGGCCGTCAGCCTGGACATGGATTATGTGCACTGAAGACAGAACCACGGCCGTCAGCCTGGATGAGAATTATCTGCACTGAAGCCAGAACCACGGTCGGCAGCCTGGATGAGGATTACCCCACTAAAGCCAGAACCACGGCCAGCAGCCTGGATGATAATACGCACCGAAGCCAGAACCACGGCCGGCAGCCTGGACATGGATTATGTGCACTGAAGCCAGAACCACGGCCGGCAGCCTGGATGAGGATAATACGCACTGAAGCCAGAATCACGGCCGGCAGCCTGGATGAGGATAATACGCACTGAAGCCAGAACCACGGCCGTCAGCCTGGATGAGGATTACCTCCTCTGAAGCCAGAACCACGGCCGGCAGGCTGGATGATAATACGCACCGAAGCCAGAACCACGGCCGGCAGCCTGGACATGGGTTACCCCCACTGAAGCCAGAACCACGGCCTACAGCCTGGACATGGATTATCTGCACTGAAGCCAGAACCACGGCCTACAGCCTGGACATGGATTATCTGCACTGAAGCCAGAACCACGGCCGACAGCCTGGACATGGATTATCTGCACTGAAGCCAGAACTACGGCCGGCAGCCTGGACATGGATTATCTGCACTGAAGCCAGAACCACGGCCGACAGCCTGGACATGGATTATCTGCACTGAAGCCAGAACCACGGCCGGCAACCTGGATGATAATACGCACCGAAGCCAGAACCACGGCCGGCAGCCTGGACATGGGTTACCCCCACTGAAGCCAGAACCACGGCCTACAGCCTGGACATGGATTATCTGCACTGAAGCCAGAACCACGGCCGGCAGCCTGGACATGGATTATCTGCACTGAAGCCAGAACCACGGCCGGCAGCCTGGACATGGATTATCTGCACTGAAGCCAGAACCACGGCCGGCAGCCTGGACATGGATTATCTGCACTGAAGCCAGAACCACGGCCGGCAGCCTGGACATGGATTATCTGCACTGAAGCCAGAACCACGGCCGAAAGCCTGGACATGGATTATCTGCACTGAAGCCAGAACCACGGCCGGCAGCCTGGACATGGATTATCTGCACTGAAGCCAGAACCACGGCCGAAAGCCTGGACATGGATTATCTGCACTGAAGCCAGAACCACGGCCGGCAGCCTGGACATGGATTATCTGCACTGAAGCCAGAACCACGGCCGGCAGCCTGGACATGGATTATCTGCACTGAAGCCAGAACCACGGCCGGCAGCCTGGACATGGATTATCTGCACTGAAGCCAGAACCACTGAACTTTTTGGATTTTTGCTGCAGATCTATGATGTCAGGAGTATAATCCATCGTCTGAACATGCCCTTATAGTGAAACCCTGGTAATGTATGCAGCTTTATTCACTGAATCCCCAAGGTCGGGCCTTGATGTTCCACCATATTTACCAAGGTTTTTGGTGCACCTACATTGCACTTAGTTGGCCGGTTTTTACATTAGTGACTTGACTGACGATTAAGCTCTTAGTTTCTCATCCGATTAGATTATGTTTGCTTGCTCAATGTATAGAGATGGTGAGAAGCCAGCAGCTAGAAACCGAGACACCTGAAGGGTCTTTACACGGGATCTTACTGTGTACACAGGTGACCCTCCCCACACAGGAAGGAGGCGTTGTGTCCACATTCACCTCATCCCGTTTTGCATTGTTCCATGGCTCCCCCACTCAGGGATGTGAATGTTGCTCCATAGCATGGCACCTGTAATCCTGTTACATCTGCTCAGCGTGCTCGAGGTCCGCTCTACCTAGGAGATGGGCATCTAAGGATACATGTGCAATGTTAGGTTGTTACTATGCCACATAAACTACAGAAACTCTTCATACATCACCATCCAGCAAAGAGAAAGCCAGAAAAGAAAATAACTAAGAAGGTAGAGGAAAACTATTTAATGTAAATGTCTGTAGTCATCATGCAGTGAGTAGTGTGGCCACTGGGGGCAGCAGTATTACAGCAGAGGCCCACTGCACAGGGAGAAGCAGGAGACATCATGGGTGCTGGTGTCTGATGACTGGCGGCCACCCACCGGATATGACAGCCAAGGGGCGGCCATGTCTACAAGCCAGCAGGGCTCGCTCACATCTAATTAGAACTAGGCCAGACACAGGAATAATACTGCAGGTTTCTCCAAGAAGGAAGCGGCGTGCAGCGACCATAGCAGATCCGTCCAGGATCTCCAGATCCATGCAATAAAGAGACATTGAATGCCTGGAATTATATACAGTTCCATCCCAGGCCGGCCCCATCGCCCCGCCATACAATGCCCTGCGGAGGCAGGAGAGGGCGCCAACACCGGAGCTATTCACATTGAGGGCTAGGAGATGCCTATTGTCTCACGTGCCACCACACCGGAGAACATGCAGCAGCGGCTACACAGGGGAAGGGTCCGACAGGGAATGTGGAGGTCGCTGGTCTCAGGGGTCCAGTAAAGTGCGGCTAGTGACTGGGGGGAGCTGCTGTAACACGAGCAAGAACATTCACAACAAACCACAGGGGAAAAAAATCCTGGGTACACCGCAGGATGTGGGGATCCGGGGGGGAAGCTGCTCACTCCTTGGCCTTGCCGATTATCGCCAGGATGTAGAGGAAGATGTTGATGATGTCTGTGTACAGGTTCAGGGCAGCAAAGACGTATTCCTCAGGGCTGAGCGCCAGCTGCTTGTTCCCCAGGATCATTTGTGTGTCCACCGCCAGGAACTAGGAGACAAGGAGGGAAGACAACTCACTGGAGGGCGCGGGGCTGCCGAGGGCGCGAGCACACACCTCGCGTCACACCCATACTCCGCCACCACTGCCCGCACACCTCGCGTCACACCACCACTGCCCGCACACCTCGCGTCACACCACCACTGCTTGCACACCTCGCGTCACACCACCACTGCCCGCACACCTCGCGTCACACCCATACTCCGCCACCACTGCCCGCACACCTCGCGTCACACCCATACTCCGCCACCACTGCCCGAACACCTCGCGTCACACCACCACTGCCCGCACACCTCGCGTCACACCCATACTCCGCCACCACTGCCCGAACACCTCGCGTCACACCACCACTGCCCGCACACCTCGCGTCACACCACCACTGCCCGCACACCTCGCGTCACACCACCACTGCCCGCACACCTCGCGTCACACCCATACTCCGCCACCACTGCCCGCACACCTCGTGTGACAGTCAGAGCGAGGAGCAGATACAAAGAACTTACACAGGTGAAGAGCAGCGCCCCCAGCGAGGCGTAGACGATCTGCAGGATCTTGTTGCGTATGAAGATGCAGAGTATAGAGAAGACAATGAGGACCACCAGGCTGACCATCAGGACCCCCATGCAGGAAGTGAAATCGTATTTTGTCTGTGGAGACACAAAAAGGGCAGGAAGTCATACAGATACTTAGATGCCAGGGCCGAGGATGATGGGGGTTGAAGTTAGTGCTGGAGTCACCACTTACCTGCAGAGAGAACAGGACCACAGTGAAGCAGACAGCAGCCGTGATCCCCAGCGCCATTATCACGGCGTCCGTCTCATAGAAGCTGGCGATCATTCCGACCATGTAGGAGAGGCTGAGCGTCAGGATAGACTGTGAGGAGACAGAGCGTCAGACAGCTCCACCACCCCTCCCCCACTATACCCCCTCCTGATCATGGCACCTACCAGAGCCACAAGGTTCCATGGGTGGCGGCGGCGGAAATCCCCACAGCAGCTGAGAGTGATGAGGGAGACGAAGAAGATGGCGTATGAGAGGTAATATGTCCATGCATTCTTCCTCACGTAAATCTGGACGTCCTTCACGAAGGTGAAAACCGCCACAAATGCAAAGGTGACCAGAAGCTGAGCGGTGAGAACGAGGAAGACCTGAAGAGGAGACAGACCGTCACCAGATACCTCTGACATCTCCCCAGAGAAAAGCCCACACTCGGGACCCCCCCCCCCCCAAAGCCACCACCAGCGAGGAGGGCGCCCTCTAGATGCCGCCACCAGCGAGAAGCGCACCCCCCCCCCCAAAGAGCCCACCACCACCAGTGAGGAGTGCGCCCCCCCCAAAGACCCCGCCACCACCAGTGAGGAGTGCGCCCCCCCCAAAGACCCCGCCACCACCAGTGAGGAGCGCGCCCCCCCCAAAGACCCCGCCACCACCAGTGAGGAGCGCGCCCCCCCCCCCCAAAGACACCCGCCACCACCAGTGAGGAGCGCCCCCCCCCCCCCCCAAAGACACCGCCACCACCAGTGAGGAGCGCGCCCCCAAAGACACCAGTACCACCAGCGAGAAGCGCCCCCCCGCAAAGACACCGCTACCACCAGCGTGGTGCGCCCCCCCCCCCCAAAGACACCGCTACCACCAGCGAGGAGCCCCCCCCCCCAAAGACACCGCTACCACCAGCAAGGAGCGCCCCCCCAAAGACACTGCTGCTACCACCAGCGAGGAGCGCCCCCCCAAAGACACTGCTGCTACCACCAGCGAGGAGCGCCCCCCCAAAGACACTGCTGCTACCACCAGCGAGGAGCGCCCCCCCAAAGACACTGCTGCTACCACCAGCGAGGAGCGCCCCCCAAAGACACGGCTACCACCAGCGAGGAGCGCCCCCCCCCCCCCCCCAAAGACCGCTACCACCAGCGAGGAGCGCCCCCCCCCAAAGACACCGCTACCACCAGCGAGGAGCGCCCTCCCAAAGACATCGCTACCACCAGTGAGGAGCGCCCCCCCCCCAAGACACCGCTACCACCAGCGAGTAGCGCCCCCCCCCCCCCCCAAAGACACTGCTACCACCAGCGAGAAGCACCCCCCCAAAGACACCGCTACCACCAGCGAGGAGCGCGTCCTCCAGACGCCGCCACCAGCGAGGAGACATCACTAACAGAACGGCACATAAGTAGCAAGTAGCAATATCGCATGATACAAAGATGGGCGAGGATTGGAGGAGACGCCTCCAGTATGGGCGTATACCTGATTCCACCGCCCTCTAGAGGGGCCCATATGGGTGACAATGGCTGTACTCTGCACCAGCAGGGACCCTGAGAAGCAGATATGTAGGATTAGCCCCTCCCACACTTACCTTACGGATAAACGCTCTCCGGATGTTTTTATCGTCCCAGTGGCTGATGGGAAAATCCTGGTTATCGCAGTATGAAGGCGGCCCCTCCTCGTGATAGGTGGTGCTGTGTATGGGGGAGCCAAAATCTGTGGGCAAGAAAAAGGGAGTCATCAGCCACTGGTAAGACCCATATTCCACCAACAGATCTGACCACAGATTATCTGCCAAAGATTTGAAGCCAAACCCAGGAGTGGATTTATAAAGAGGAGAAATCCAGTCTTTCCTTTATGACCTGTTCCCTGCTTATAGTCTGTTCCTGGGTTTGGCTTCAAATCTTTGGCAGATAATCTGTCGTCAGACCTGTTGGTGGAATATGGGCCTTAAGACGCCAGACGATATGCCCCCCCCCCACACACACACTTACCGCTCTGCTCTGAGGGGTAGCCACCTTGTCCGTATGGCTGGTGAGGATATGGTGCTGCAGGATACGGCCCTGGGTTGTAAGCTGGAGGATACGGGGGCTGACCCATAGGGGGCTGAGTGGGGTAAGGAACAGCATTGGGGTACGGAACATCACTGGGGTAGGGGGCCGTGTTGGGGTAGGGGGCCGTGTTGGGGTAGGGGGCCGTGTTGGGGTAGGGGGGCTGTCCATATCCTGGGGCAGGAACTGGAGCGGCCTGTACAGGATAGGGTGGATTAGCGTACGGGTCCCCCGTCACCAGGAAACTCTTCTCATGGGACATCCTGGACGTCACCAGCAACGGACAAGATCCGACAATGGCACCTGACAAGATTTTCAACACAGAGTATTATACACAGCCGTCACCTCACCCCGGTCACTATATATACACAGCCATCACCTCACCCCAGTCACTGTATATACACAGCCGTCACCTCACCCCGGTCACTATATATACACAGCAGTCACCCCGGTCACTATATATACACAGCCGTCACCTCACCCCGGTCACTATATATACACAGCCGTCACCTCACCCCGGTCACTGTATCTACACAGCCGTCACCTCACCCCGGTCACTATATATACACAGCAGTCACCCCGGTCACTATATATACACAGCCGTCACCTCACCCCGGTCACTATATATACACAGCCGTCACCTCACCCCGGTCACTTTATCTACACAGCCGTCACCTCACCCCGGTCACTATATATACACAGCCGTCACCTCACCCCGGTCACTATATATACACAGCCGTCACCTCACCCCGGTCACTATATATACACAGCCGTCACCTCACCCCGGTCACTATATATACACAGCCGTCACCTCACCCCGGTCACTATGTAAACACAGCCGTCACCTCACCCCGGTCACTATATATACACAGCCGTCACCTCACCCCGGTCACTATATATACACAGCCGTCACCTCACCCCGGTCACTATGTAAACACAGCCGTCACCCCGGTCACTTTATATACACAGCCGTCACCTCACCCCGGTCACTATGTATACACAGCCGTCACCCCGGTCACTATATATACACAGCCGTCACCTCACCCCGGTCACTATATATACACAGCCGTCACCTCACCCCAGTCACTGTATATACACAGCCGTCACCTCACCCCAGTCACTGTATATACACAGCCGTCACCTCACCCCAGTCACTGTATATACACAGCCGTCACCTCACCCCAGTCACTGTATATACACAGCCGTCACCTCACCCCGGTCACTGTATATACACAGCCGTCACCTCACCCCGGTCACTGTATATACACAGCCGTCACCTCACCCCGGTCACTGTATCTACACAGCCGTCACCTCACCCCGGTCACTATATATACACAGCCGTCACCTCACCCCGGTCACTATATATACACAGCCGTCACCTCACCCCGGTCACTATGTAAACACAGCCGTCACCCCGGTCACTTTATATACACAGCCGTCACCTCACCCCGGTCACTATATATACACAGCAGTCACCCCGGTCACTATATATACACAGCCGTCACCTCACCCCGGTCACTATATATACACAGCCGTCACCTCACCCCGGTCACTATATATACACAGCAGTCACCCCGGTCACTATATATACACAGCAGTCACCCCGGTCACTATATATACACAGCCGTCACCTCACCCCGGTCACTATATATACACAGCAGTCACCCCGGTCACTATATATACACAGCAGTCACCCCGGTCACTATATATACACAGCCGTCACCTCACCCCGGTCACTATATATACACAGCCGTCACCTCACCCCAGTCACTTTATATACACAGCCGTCACCTCACCCCGGTCACTATATATACACAGCAGTCACCCCGGTCACTATATATACACAGCCGTCACCTCACCCCGGTCACTATATATACACAGCCGTCACCTCACCCCGGTCACTATATATACACAGCCGTCACCCCGGTTACTATATATGCACAGCCGTCACCCCGGTCACTATATATACACAGCCGTCACCTCACCCCGGTCACTATATACACCAAAAGTAATGGGACAATTGCTCCTTGGGCCGTTTCCTGGGCCGGCGGGGGCAATTCCTTCTGTCTGCTTCATGGACAATGACACAAGGCCTGGAGGTGATGTGAGGTGCTTGTATTTGGAAGATTCTCCTGTGAAGACGACTTGCATCAAAAGGAGCTCTCCATGCAGGGGACAAGCCATCCTTGAAGGGGAACTCCGGATAAGGAAATACATTTTCAATTTAGTATTACTGTGTCTCCGCAGTTCGGCCGCACTGCTAATTGATTAAAGAGGACCTGTCACCCCCCGTGCCGGCGTGACAGGCTCCCGACCCCCCGTCGGGATTAGGTGGGGTCGGGAGCCTGTCACCCCGGCACGGGGGGTGACAGGTCCTCTTTAACATCCAGGAAGTGAAGAAAACAGTCCTCTGGTGCAATCCACTTAGTCTCCTGCCCCCCCCCCCCCCCCCCCGCTCTTTCAGGAGACAGAGATCATGTGACCTCAGTCTCACACAAATCCCTGATTGTGCACCAGTCTTATCCTCTTAAGGACATATGACGTACCCCTACGTCATATGTCCTCACTTGCACTTCAAAGCGTGAAGTGCCCGCGATCCCGGGTGCCGCGTGTAGCCCGGGACCGCCGCTATTAGCGGGCACGGTCTGATCGCCGTGCCCGCTAATTAGCTAATCGGAGGCAGCTGTCAACTTTGACAGCTGCCTCCGATTACCGGAGGCAACGTTTCCCTGGTGTCTAGTGGGGGAGATCGCTCCTCCGGGACCTTGTCCCGGAGGAGCGATCTCCGTTACTGATGCCGGCCGGGGACGCGTCCAAGATGGCGCCGTCCTCGGCTCGGCACTCGTTTACTTCCGGCTGCAGCAGCCGAAAGCAAACGAGTGCCGATCTCATGGATCTCTGCAGCATATCTATGCTGCAGAGATCTCAATGAGAGATCCAAGTGTATATACTAGAAGTCCCCCAGGGGAGGAATAACCCTAACCCCAGGGGTGGAATAACCCTAACCCCAGGGGTGGAATAACCCTAACCCCAGGGGGGGAATAACCCTAACCCCAGGGGTGGAATAACCCTAACCCCAGGGGGGGAATAACCCTAACCCCAGGGGGGGAATAACCCTAACCCCAGGGGGGAATAACCCTAACCCCAGGGGGGGAATAACCCTAACCCCAGGGGGGGAATAACCCTAACCCCAGGGGGAATAACCCTAACCCCAGGGGGGGGGAATAACCCTAACCCCAGGGGGGCTTCTAGTATATGTGTAAAAAAAATAAAATAAAGTGTTGTTAATAGTAAAAAAGCCCCCTCCCCTAATAAAAGTCTGAATCACCCCCCTTTTCCCAGGTTGTAAATAAATAAATAAACAAACATGTTTGCTATCGCCGCGTGCGTAATCGCCCGAACTATTAATTAATCACATTCCTGATCTCGTACGGTAAACGGCGTCAGCGCAAAAAAATCCCAAAGTGCAAAATTGCGCATTTTTGGTCGCATCAAATCCAGAAAAAATGTAATATAAAGAGATCAAAAAGTCGTATATGCGCAATCAAGGTACCGATAGAAAGATCAAATCATGGCGCAAAACTGACACCTCGCACAGCCCCATAGACCAAAGGATAAAAGCGCTATAAGCCGGGAATGGAGCGATTTTAAGGCACGTATATTGGTTAACAACGGTTTGAATTTTTTACAGGCCATCAGATACAATATAAGTTATACATGTTATATATTGTTTTAATCGTAACGACCTGAGGAACATGCATAACAAGTCAGTTTTACCCCAGGGCGAATGGCGTAAAAACACATTTCCCCCCAAATAAAAGAAATGCGTGTTTTTTTTCAATTTCACCACACTTTGAATTTTTTTCTGGTTTCGCAGTGTACTTTATGCAAAAATTCAGCCGTCATTGGGAAGTACAATTAGTGACGCAAAAAATAAGGGGTCATGTGGGTTTCTAGGTGGAAAAATGCAAGTGCTATGTATGTATGTATGTATGGCCTTATATACACAAGGAGGAAAAACCGAAAACGTAAAAACGAAAATGGGCCATGTCCTTAAAGGGTTATTAGAGCTGTGTTCATACACGGAGTTTCATTGCAGTATTGTCCCAATACTGCAGCCACTTCACAAAGACGATGCAGTAAGGCAATGAAATCAGAGCCGGCACTGCCAATCCCAGCCGCCCGAACAATATACCCAGTGTGGTGGGGGGCAAAACATGCCTGACCCCTAGCCACAATATTAGGAGCAGCCATACCTATAGTCTGCCAGATCCTGAGAAAGAGATCAAAGGTGACCTCAACAATCAGTCACAGGTCACCCCCCCTCCTCCCCCTCACTCTACACGTCACCCCCCCTCCTCCCCCTCACTCTACACGTCACCCCCCCTCCTCCCCCTCACTCTACACGTCACCCCCCCTCCTCCCCCTCACTCTACACGTCACCCCCCCTCCTCCCCCTCACACTACACGTCACCCCCCCCCCCCTCACACTACACGTCACCCCCCCCCCCTCACACTACACGTCACCCCCCCCCCTCACACTACAACGTCACCCCCCCCCTCACACTACACGTCACCCCCCCCCCCCTCACACTATACGTCACCCCCCCCCCCCCCCCCCCCTCACACTACCCGTCACCCCCCCCCCCCTCACACTATACGTCACCCCCCCCCCTCCCCCCCCCTCACACTATACGTCACCCCCCCCCTCCTCACACTATACGTCACCCCCCTCCTCCCCCCCTCACACTATACGTCACCCCCCCCCTCCCCCCCTCACACTATACGTCACCCCCCCTCCTCACACTATACGTCACCCCCCCCCCCCCCCCCCCCCCTCACACTATAACGTCACCCCCCCCTCCTCACACTATACGTCACCCCCCTCCTCCCCCCCTCACACTATACGTCACCCCCCCCTCCTCACACTATACGTCACCCCCCCCCCCCTCACACTATACGTCACCCCCCCCCCTCCTCACACTATACGTCACCCCCCCCCCCCCCTCACACTATACGTCACCCCCCCCCCCTCCTCACACTATACGTCACCCCCCCCCCTCCTCACACTATACGTCACCCCCCCCCCCTCCTCACACTATACGTCACCCCCCCCCCTCCTCACACTATACGTCACCCCCCTCCTCCCCCTCACACTATACGTCACCCCCCTCCTCCCCCTCTCACACTATACGTCACCCCCCTCCTCACACTATACGTCACCCCCCCCCCCTCCTCACACTATACGTCACCCCCCCCCCCTCCTCACACTATACGTCACCCCCCCCCCTCCTCACACTATACGTCACCCCCCCCCCCCCCTCACACTATACGTCACCCGGCTTAGGGTTCGGTAAGTCTCGGGAGATCTCCGGCCACGCATTACAGTCTGTTAGGTGACAAGGCCGCCGCAGCCGCCGCTCTGTCCCCGGACGCCCATGGAGCCGCTATAGAAGCCGCCACACTCACCGGAACAACGCGAGGATCCCGAGGCCTCAGAGCGGAGGATGCAGCGGATGTATGACGACAGAACAGCCCTGCCCCCTAGCGTCACCCGCAAGACCCGCCTCTACCACGCCCCCAACGTAACAACAAGACCCGCCCACTGCTCCGCCCACTCTACCTCACAGCGCGCTGTACCTTACACCGACCGTGTCCTACAGGTATATACCGCGCCTCTATACATATATATACTACAGGTATATACCGCGCCTATATACATATATATACTACAGGTATATACCGCGCCTCTATACATATATATACTACAGGTATATACCGCGCCTCTATACACATATATACTACAGGTATATACCGCGCCTCTATACATATATATACTACAGGTATATACCGGCCTATACATATATATATACTACAGGTATATACCGCGCCTCTATACATATATATACTACAGGTATATACCGCGCCTCTATACATATATATACTACAGGTATATACCGCGCCTCTATACATATATATACTACAGGTATATACCGCGCCTCTATACATATATATACTACAGGTATATACCGCGCCTCTATACATATATATACTACAGGTATATACCGCGCCTATATACATATATATACACTACAGGTATATACCGCGCCTATATACATATATATACTACAGGTATATACCGCGCCTCTATACATATATATACTACAGGTATATACCGCGCCTCTATACACATATATACTACAGGTATATACCGCGCCTATATACAACTGCAGTCACGCTATCAGCACTTCACAAAACTGCAGTCACGCTATCAGCACTAGGAATTGCAGTGCTCTTATATACCATGTATTACGGTAATAGCCAGGACTAGTTAGTTCCAGGCTTCAGAATGTGCCAGGAAGATCAGAGGGTGACACCTACATGTAAAGAATGTAAACTCTAAACCCCTTCAGGTCCATTCACCCACTGTTAACCCCTTCAGATCCACAACTGTTTAATTCCCCCACTGTTAACCCCTTCACATCTACTACAATCTAATTCATCCACTGTTAGCCCCTTTAGATCCACAACACTTTAATTCATCCAATTTTAACCCCTTCACATCCACCACAGTTTAATTCATATACTATTAACCCCTTCAGCTCTGGGATTATTTTATTTTTTCTATCTATATGTTGAACAATCCTAAAATTTTTATTTACATCCATAAGAAAATAAATGTGTTTTGCTTCATTCGTGCACTTATATCCACCTTAGGGACGCTTCACATGTACCGGATTCACAGCGGATTTCACGCTGAGAGTTTGCAGCAAAATTCACTGTGAATCCTTGTACTGTGAAGTTCAATGGGGTTACATACCTGCAGCGGAATTTTCATAAATTTAACACCCCCGCAGCCCGCCACCCGGAGCATACATTACCTGCTCGACACTGCGGCTGCATGTGAAGCTCCAGTCGGTCCCACTCAGCCGGTCAGTGCACGGCAGCAGTGATTGTCTGAGCGGGACCAACAGGAGCCAGACGCCTCTCATGCACGCGCAGTGCCGAGCAGGTGATGTATGCTCGGGGGGCCGGCTGCGGGGGTTAAAAGGGCCGGGTCATATACTCACAGCGGAATGAAAATTGTGCTGCAAGTATGTAACCCCATTGAACTTCACAGTACCAGGACTCGCAGCAAATTTCACTGCAGACTCAAATGCGTCATCGCGCACAGCAGACAATCACTGACGAAAGGGCGCTGTCCAACACCCTGTCAGTGATTGGCTGTCATGCATGGTGACACGAATGACGTTTTAACACAGTGCCAACAATGAAAAAGCCTTTGGTGGGATTCCCCCATGCTGTGGCGTGCTGGGAGCAATGGAAGGTAATAAAAGCATTGTTCTTTCGTTCTTATCTCCTTGCCGAGAGTATTCATTATTTTTAAGCTTGTCCTTTAATTCTTGCACTGTCAATATAAAAATCAAATTGTTATCCAATCACACTACCAAATCCTAGAAGAGCGCTTACTCTCGTACAGATTCTGTGATTTTCAGACATTTTTACTGTAGGAATTTGGAGAAATGTGATGGGAAAGTGTCTATTTGGGGCTATATGTCGCATTATTTATATCCCAATAAAATCACGAAATCAAATTGTTATCCAATCACACTACCATATCCTAGAAGAACGCTTACTCTCGTACAGATTCTGTGATTTTCAGACATTTTTACTGTAGGAATTTGGAGTAATGTGATGGGAAAGTGTCTATATGGGGCTATATGTCGCACACTTTGAAGTCCAATAAAATCACGAAATCAAATTGTTATCCAATCTCGTTACCATATCCTAGAAGAGCGCTTACTCTCGTACAGATTCTGTGATTTTCAGACATTTTTACTGTAGGAATTTGGAATAATGTGATGGTAAAGTGTCTATTTGGGGTATACTATATGTTGCACACTTTGAAGTCCAATAAAATCACAAAATCAAATTGTTATCCAATCTCGTTACCATATCCTAGTAGAGCGCTTACTCTCGTACAGATTCTGTGATTTTCAGACATTTTTACTGTAGGAATTTGGAGTAATGTGATGGGAAAGTGTCTATATGGGGCTATATGTCGCACACTTTGAAGTCCAATAAAATCACGAAATCAAATTGTTATCCAATCTCGTTACCATATCCTAGTAGAGCGCTTACTCTCGTACAGATTCTGTGATTTTCAGACATTTTTACTGTAGGAATTTGGAGTAATGTGATGGGAAAGTGTCTATATGGGGCTATATGTCGCACACTTTGAAGTCCAATAAAATCACGAAATCAAATTGTTATCCAATCTCGTTACCATATCCTAGAAGAGCGCTTACTCTCGTACAGATTCTGTGATTTTCAGACATTTTTACTGTAGGAATTTGGAATAATGTGATGGGAAAGTGTCTATATGGGGCTATATGTTGCACACTTTGAAGTCCAATAAAATCACAAAATCAAATTGTTATCCAATCTCGTTACCATATCCTAGTAGAGCGCTTACTCTCGTACAGATTCTGTGATTTTCAGACATTTTTACTGTAGGGATTTGGAGTAATGTGATGGGAAAGTGTCTATATGGGGCTATATGTCGCACTATTGGAAGTCCAATAAAATCACAAAATCAAATTGTTATCCAATCACACTACCATATCCTAGAAGAGCGCTTACCCTCGTACAGGTTCTGTGATTTTCAGACATTTTTACTGTAGGGATTTGGAGTAATGTGATGGGAAAGTGTCTATATGGGGCTATATGTCGCACTATTGGAAGTCCAATAAAATCACGAAATCAAATTGTTATCCAATCTCGTTACCATATCCTAGAAGAGCGCTTACTCTTGTACAGATTCTGTGATTTTCAGACATTTTTACTGTAGGAATTTGGAGTAATGTGATGGGAAAGTGTCTATATGGGGCTATATGTCGCACTATTGGAAGTCCAATAAAATCACGAAATCAAATTGTTATCCAATCTCGTTACCATATCCTAGAAGAGCGCTTACTCTTGTACAGATTCTGTGATTTTCAGACATTTTTACTGTAGGAATTTGGAGTAATGTGATGGGAAAGTGTCTATATGGGGCTATATGTCGCACACTTTGAAGTCCAATAAAATCACGAAACAGTAGGGGGAAAGTGGCCATGTTTTTGTAGCGCTGGATAACCCCTTCAATGGTTATCCTTCATAAGCCATGAAACTGGTCCCTCCTGTAATTGGAAGTAGTCTACCAAGAGCGTCCAACAACAATAACTATATGGATAACAATTTGATTTCGTGATTTTATTGGGATACAAATAGTGCGACATATAGCCCCAAATAGACATTTCACCATCACATTACTCCAAATTCCTACAGTAAAAATGTCTGAAAATCACAGAATCTGTACGAGAGTAAGCGTTCTTCTAGGATATGGTAGTGTGATTGGATAACAATTTGATTTCGTGATTTTATTGGGATACAAATAGTGCGACATATAGCCCCAAATAGACATTTCACCATCACATTACTCCAAATTCCTACAGTAAAAATGTCTGAAAATCACACAATCTGTACGAGAGTAAGCGTTCTACTAGGATATGGTAACGAGATTGGATAACAATTTGATTTCGTGATTTTATTGGATTTCAAAGTGTGCGACATAGAGCCCCAAATAGACACTTTCCCATCACATTATTCCAAATTCCTACAGTAAAAATGTCTGAAAATCACAGAATCTGTACGAGAGTAAGCGTTCTACTAGGATATGGTAGTGTGATTGGATAACAATTTGATTTCGTGATTTTATTGGACTTCAAAGTGTGCGACATATAGCCCCAAATAGACACTTTCCCATCACATTATTCCAAATTCCTACAGTAAAAATGTCTGAAAATCACAGAATCTGTACGAGAGTAAGCGCTCTACTAGGATATGGTAACGAGATTGGATAACAATTTGATTTCGTGATTTTATTGGACTTCAAAGTGTGCGACATATAGCCCCATATAGACATTTTCCCATCACATTACTCCAAATTCCTACAGTAAAAATGTCTGAAAATCACAGAATCTGTACAAGAGTAAGCGTTCTTCTAGGATATGGTAGTGTGATTGGATAACAATTTGATTTCGTGATTTTATTGGGCTTCAAATAGTGTGACATATAGCCCCATATAGACACTTTCCCATCACATTACTCCAAATTCCTACAGTAAAAATGTCTGAAAATCACACAATCTGTACGAGAGTAAGCGTTCTACTAGGATATGGTAACGAGATTGAATAACAATTTGATTTCGTGATTTTATTGGATTTCAAAGTGTGCGACATATAGCCCCATATAGACACTTTCCCATCACATTACTCCAAATTCCTACAGTAACAATGATTCTTATATAAGACAAATGAGAGAAATAAATGACAATGAGCCGGGTTTTCAGGTGGTAAATATTATGTGGCGAAATTTATTGCATCACAAGAAGCGGAACCCCATTCACCTTCTCAGTACAAGGATTCACAGCAAATCTCACTGCAAACTGGCAGCGTGAAATCCGCTGCGAATCCGGTAATGTAAAGTTACCCTTAAGCGGTTATACGGGCAGGAATGAAGCAAAATACATTTATGTTCTTATAGGTGTTAATTAAAATAATAATAATAATAATAATAATAATAATAATAATCTTTTATTTATATAGCACCAACAGATTCCGCAGCACTTTAAAATTTTAGGATTGTTTTACATATAGTTAGAAAAAAATAAAATATTCCCGGAGCTGAAGGGGTTAACAGTATATGAATTAGATTGTAGTGGATGTGAAGGGGTTAACAGTGGGTGAATGGATCTGAAGGGGTTAAGAGTTGCCATTCTTTAGTCTTACATGTAGATGTTCCCCTCTGATCTTCCTGGCACATTCTGAAGCCTGGAACTAACTAGTCCTGGCTATTACCGTAATACATGGTATATAAGAGCACTGTAATTTCTAGTGCTGATAGCGTGACTCCATTTTTGTGAAGTGCTGATAGCGTGACTGCAGTTATATACACATATATACTACAGGTATATACCGCGCCTCTATACATATATATACACTACAGGTATATACCGCGCCTCTATACATATATATACTACAGGTATATACCGCGCCTCTATACATATATATACTACAGGTATATACCGCGCCTCTATACATATATATACACTACAGGTATATACCGCGCCTCTATACATATATATACTACAGGTATATACCGCGCCTATATACATATATATACTACAGGTATATACCGCGCCTCTATACATATATATACACTACAGGTATATACCGCGCCTCTATACATATATATACTACAGGTATATACCGCGCCTCTATACATATATATACTACAGGTATATACCGCGCCTCTATACACATATATACTACAGGTATATACCGCGCCTATATACATATATATACTACAGGTATATACCGCGCCTCTATACATATATATACTACAGGTATATACCGCGCCTATATACATATATATACTACAGGTATATACCGCGCCTCTATACATATATATACACTACAGGTATATACCGCGCCTATATACATATATATACTACAGGTATATACCGCGCCTCTATACACATATATACTACAGGTATATACCGCGCATATATACATATATACACTACAGGTATATACCGCGCCTCTATACATATATATACTACAGGTATATACCGCGCATATATACATATATATACTACAGGTATATACCGCGCATATATACATATATATACTACAGGTATATACCGCGCCTATATACATATATATACTACAGGTATATACCGCGCCTCTATACATATATATACTACAGGTATATACCGCGCCTCTATACATATATATACTACAGGTATATACCGCGCCTCTACACATATATATACTACAGGTATATACCGCGCCTCTATACATATATATACTACAGGTATATACCGCGCCTCTATACACATATATACTACAGGTATATACCGCGCCTCTATACACATATATACTACAGGTATATACCGCGCCTCTATACACATATATACTACAGGTATATACCGCGCCTCTACACATATATATACTACAGGTATATACCGCGCCTCTATACACATATATACTACAGGTATATACCGCGCCTCTATACATATATATACTACAGGTATATACCGCGCCTCTATACACATATATACTACAGGTATATACTGCGCCTCTATACACATATACACTACAGCATCACCCTCGATAAAGCAAGTACGCGAAACGCGCGTCGGGTGAGTGGTATGGTGGTCGTTGCATTAAGGACGTATGGGTAGTATTTTGTATGCACTTTATTAAGCACTATGCTTGAAACTTAGTCTATTACATGCCCAATGCCCAGTGCTCCGTTTGTGTAAATTTATTTACTATTTCTGTATTTTGTACATATATTGCTCTATATTATTTACCACCACCATTGTTCTGGGGTTCTGTTCATGTGTCAGTTCCTCCATTATGTAAAAAATATTTTAATCTTGTTTTGTAATATACTTTTCATACATACAAATAAAGATATATGATTATATAAAACTTTGTGATTTTTGGTCCTGCATGGTTGGTTAGCGGGGTGGGTTTGTGTTTCCCCCCTTCTTTCCCTTTTTTGGTTTTTACATATACACTACAGGTATATACACCGCGCCTCTATACACATATATACTACAGGTATATACCGCGCCTATATACATATATATACTACAGGTATATACCGCGCCTATATACACATATATACTACAGGTATATACCGCGCCTCTATACACATATATACTACAGGTATATACCGCGCCTCTATACATATATATATACTACAGGTATATACCGCGCCTATATACATATATATACTACAGGTATATACCGCGCCTCTATACACATATATACTACAGGTATATACCGCGCCTCTATACATATATATATATATACTACAGGTATATACCGCGCCTTTATACATATATATACTACAGGTATATACCGCGCCCCTATACATATATATACTACAGGTATATACCGCGCCTCTATACATATATATACTACAGGTATATACCGCGCCTCTATACACATATATACTACAGGTATATACCGCGCCTCTATACATATATATATACTACAGGTATATACCGCGCCTTTATACATATATATACTACAGGTATATACCGCGCCCCTATACATATATATACTACAGGTATATACCGCGCCTCTATACATATATATACTACAGGTATATACTGGGCCTATATACAATTATATACTACAGGTATATACCGCGCCTATATACATATATATACTACAGGTATATACCGCGCCTCTATACATATATATACACTACAGGTATATACCGCGCCTCTATACACATATATACTACAGGTATATACCGCACCTATATACATATATACACTACAGGTATATACCGCGCCTTTATACATATATATACTACAGGTATATACCGCGCCTCTATACACATATATACTACAGGTATATACCGCGCCTCTATACACATATATACTACAGGTATATACCGCGCCTCTATACATATATACACTACAGGTATATACCGCGCCTCTATACATATATACACTACAGGTATATACCGCGCCTCTATACACATATATACTACAGGTATATACCGCGCCTCTATACATATATATACTACAGGTATATACCGCGCCTCTATACATATATATACACTACAGGTATATACCGCGCCTCTATACATATATATACACTACAGGTATATACCGCGCCTCTATACATATATATACACTACAGGTATATACCGCGCCTCTATACACATATATACTACAGGTATATACCGCGCCTCTATACATATATATACTACAGGTATATACCGCGCCTCTATACATATATATACACTACAGGTATATACCGCGCATATATACATATATACACTACAGGTATATACCGCGCATATATACATATTGTAGAGATCTTCCCGGGGGATGGTGTGTTTGGACACAGTTCACATCAGACTTGGACTTGTAAAATAACAGCTTGGCGTTTATTGGCAGCATAAACAGTCCAGCAAACAGAAATACAGCAACACCGCGCTTTTTAAGAACAAAACAAAAAGGTCTTGCCCGTCTAGGCGCTTACTAACCAACAGGTCACCTGTCTGACACTTCAATCAGCGGTATCGCACGGTGTGAATAAGCTTCAGCAGCGGCTGTATTCCAAGCTCCCACCATACACAGCATCCAGGCTGATCACTCCTGGCTGAGAGCCATCACCTGCATCTCTGTGGAGCTCTTACCTTCTCAGGCTGATTGCTCACCTGATGGCAAAACCCAAACTGGATCGGGGGGAGGGAATGGCAAGTCCCACTACCAGCCTACCCACCATTCCAGTAAATCCAGGCCCGGAAACAGTAAATAATAGCTCAGCAGCATAGCACTGCTGAGCACAGATCCCTCCTGGACTTACCATCTCACGCTATGGAGCAACCTAGGTGAGATGTACATCCCCTCGAAGACTTTACCCGTGACATGTCTACAATATATATACACTACAGGTATATACCGCACCTATATACATATATATACACTACAGGTATATACCGCGCCTATACATATATATACTACAGGTATATACCGCGCCTCTATACATATATATACTACAGGTATATACCGCGCCTCTATACATATATATACTACAGGTATATACCGCGCCTATATACATATATATACTACAGGTATATACCGCGCCTCTATACATATATATACACTACAGGTATATACCGCGCCTATATACATATATATACACACTACAGGTATATACCGCGCCTATATACATATATATACTACAGGTATATACTGCGCCTTTAAACATATATATACTACAGGTATATACCGCGCCTATATACATATATATACTACAGGTATATACCGCACCTAAATACATACATACATTTTATATATATATATATATACACACACTGCGCCTATATACATATATACACACACTGCAGGTATATACCGCGCCTACATCTATCTATCTATCTATCATATTATATATATATATATATATATATATATATATACAGCGACGTCAACTCAAACCTGAGTCTTTTTCAAGCACGGCAACAGTAAACACGTTGTGTTTGTGGAATGGAATCTACCGGAGCCCATTCATTTCACATTTGTAAAAATCTGGTGCCAAAACATCTCCCTAGACCGACCTAAGTCTGCCTGACCGAAACAGCTCCCCAGACCGACCTAAGTGTCTGCCTGACCGAAACATCTCCCCAGACGGACCTAAGTCTGCCTGACCGAAACAGCTCCCCAGACCGACCTAAGTGTCTGCCTGACCGAAACATCTCCCCAGACGGACCTAAGTCTGCCTGACCGAAACAGCTCCCCAGACCGACCTAAGTGTCTGCCTGACCGAAACAGCTCCCCAGACCGACCTAAGTGTCTGCCTGACCGAAACATCTCCCCAGACGGACCTAAGTCTGCCTGACCGAAACAGCTCCCCAGACCGACCTAAGTGTCTGCCTGACCGAAACATCTCCCCAGACCGACCTCAGTGTCTGCCTGACCGTTACAGCTCCCCAGACCGACCTAAGTGTCTGCCTGACTGAAACATCTCCCCAGACCGACCTAAGTGTCTGCCTGACCGAAACATCTCCCGAGACCGACCTAAGTGTCTGCCTGACCGAAACAGCTCCCCAGACCGACCTAAGTGTCTGCCTGACCGAAACAGCTCCCCAGACCGACCTAAGTGTCTGCCTGACCGAAACATCTCCCCAGACCGACCTAAGTGTCTGCCTGACCGAAACAGCTCCCCAGACCGACCTAAGTGTCTGCCTGACCGAAACAGCTCCCCAGACCGACCTAAGTGTCTGCCTGACCGAAACAGCTCCCCAGACCGACCTAAGTGTCTGCCTGACCGAAACAGCTCCCCAGACCGACCTAAGTGTCTGCCTGACCGAAACATCTCCCCAGACCGACCTAAGTGTCTGCCTGACCGAAACAGCTCCCCAGACCGACCTAAGTGTCTGCCTGACCGAAACAGCTCCCCAGACCGACCTAAGTGTCTGCCTGACCGAAACATCTCCCGAGACCGACCTAAGTGTCTGCCTGACCGAAACAGCTCCCCAGACCGACCTAAGTGTCTGCCTGACCGAAACAGCTCCCCAGACCGACCTAAGTGTCTGCCTGACCGAAACATCTCCCCAGACCGACCTAAGTGTCTGCCTGACCGAAACAGCTCCCCAGACCGACCTAAGTGTCTGCCTGACCGAAACAGCTCCCCAGACCGACCTAAGTGTCTGCCTGACCGAAACAGCTCCCCAGACCGACCTAAGTGTCTGCCTGACCGAAACAGCTCCCCAGACCGACCTAAGTGTCTGCCTGACCGAAACAGCTCCCCAGACCGACCTAAGTGTCTGCCTGACCGAAACATCTCCCCAGACCGACCTAAGTGTCTGCCTGACCGAAACATCTCCCCAGACCGACCTAAGTGTCTGCCTGACCGAAACAGCTCCCCAGACCGACCTAAGTGTCTGCCTGACCGAAACATCTCCCCAGACCGACCTAAGTGTCAGCCTGACCGTTACAGCTCCCCAGACCGACCTAAGTGTCTGCCTGACCGAAACAGCTCCCCAGACCGACCTAAGTGTCAGCCTGACCGAAACAGCTCCCCAGACCGACCTCAGTGTCTGCCTGACCGAAACAGCTCCCCAGACCGACCTAAGTCTGCCTGACCGAAACAGCTCCCCAGACCGACCTAAGTGTCTGCCTGACCGAAACAGCTCCCCAGACCGACCTAAGTGTCAGCCTGACCCAAACAGCTCCCCAGACCGACCTAAGTGTCTGCCTGACCGAAACAGCTCCCCAGACCGACCTAAGTGTCTGCCTGACCGAAACATCTCCCGAGACCGACCTAAGTGTCTGCCTGACCGAAACAGCTCCCCAGACCGACCTAAGTGTCTGCCTGACCGAAACAGCTCCCCAGACCGACCTAAGTGTCTGCCTGACCGAAACATCTCCCCAGACCGACCTAAGTGTCTGCCTGACCGAAACAGCTCCCCAGACCGACCTAAGTGTCTGCCTGACCGAAACAGCTCCCCAGACCGACCTAAGTGTCTGCCTGACCGAAACAGCTCCCCAGACCGACCTAAGTCTGCCTGACCGAAACAGCTCCCCAGACCGACCTAAGTCTGCCTGACCGAAACAGCTCCCCAGGCCGACCTAAGTGTCTGCCTGACCGAAACAGCTTCCCAGACCGACCTAAGTGTCTGCCTGACCGAAACAGCTCCCCAGACCGACCTAAGTGTCAGCCTGACCCAAACAGCTCCCCAGACCGACCTAAGTGTCTGCCTGACCGAAACATCTCCCGAGACCGACCTAAGTGTCTGCCTGACCGAAACAGCTCCCCAGACCGACCTAAGTGTCTGCCTGACCGAAACAGCTCCCCAGACCGACCTAAGTGTCTGCCTGACCGAAACATCTCCCCAGACCGACCTAAGTGTCTGCCTGACCGAAACAGCTCCCCAGACCGACCTAAGTGTCTGCCTGACCGAAACAGCTCCCCAGACCGACCTAAGTGTCTGCCTGACCGAAACAGCTCCCCAGACCGACCTAAGTCTGCCTGACCGAAACAGCTCCCCAGACCGACCTAAGTGTCTGCCTGACCGAAACAGCTCCCCAGACCGACCTAAGTGTCTGCCTGACCGAAACATCTCCCCAGACCGACCTAAGTGTCTGCCTGACCGAAACAGCTCCCCAGACCGACCTCAGTGTCTGCCTGACCGAAACAGCTCCCCAGACCGACCTAAGTGTCTGCCTGACCGAAACAGCTCCCCAGACCGACCTAAGTGTCTGCCTGACCGAAACATCTCCCCAGACCGACCTAAGTGTCTGCCTGACCGAAACATCTCCCCAGACCGACCTAAGTGTCTGCCTGACCGAAACAGCTCCCCAGACCGACCTAAGTGTCTGCCTGACCGAAAACAGCTCCCCAGACCGACCTAAGTGTCTGCCTGACCGAAACAGCTCCCCAGACCGACCTAAGTGTCTGCCTGACCGAAACATCTCCCCAGACCGACCTAAGTGTCTGCCTGACCGAAACAGCTCCCCAGACCGACCTAAGTCTGCCTGACCGAAACAGCTCCCCAGGCGTGGTATATCCCTGTAGTGTGTATATATATATATATAGAGGAAAAAATTATGGTTGAACAGCACTGTGCTGACTTAAAATCAATATGGATAGTGTCACTCGCCCTGCAGTATATAGATAGTATACAGATAGTGTCACTCGCCCTGCAGTATATAGATAGTATATGGATAGTGTCACTCGCCCTGCAGTATATAGATAGTATATGGATAATGTCACTCGCCCTGCAGTATATAGATAGTATACAGATAGTGTCACTCGCCCTGCAGTATATAGATAGTATACAGATAGTGTCACTCGCCCTGCAGTATATAGATAGTATACAGATAGTGTCACTCGCCCTGCAGTATATAGATAGTATACAGATAGTGTCACTCGCCCTGCAGTATATAGATAGTGTCACTCGCCCTGCAGTATATAGATAGTATACAGATAGTGTCACTCGCCCTGCAGTATATAGATAGTATATGGATAGTGTCACTCGCCCTGCAGTATATAGATAGTGTCACTCGCCCTGCAGTATATAGATAGTATATAGATAGTGTCACTCGCCCTGCAGTATATAGATAGTATACAGATAGTGTCACTCGCTCTGCAGTATATAGATAGTATATGGATAGTGTCACTCGCTCTGCAGTATATAGATAGTATATGGATAGTGTCACTCGCCCTGCAGTATATAGATAGTATACAGATAGTGTCACTCGCCCTGCAGTATATAGATAGTATACGGATAGTGTCACTCGCCCTGCAGTATATAGATAGTGGCACTCGCCCTGCAGTATATAGATAGTATATGGATAGTGTCACTCGCCCTGCAGTATATAGATAGTATATGGATAGTGTCACTTGCCCTGCAGTATATAGATAGTATACAGATAGTGTCACTCGCCCTGCAGTATATAGATAGTATACAGATAGTGTCACTCGCCCTGCAGTATATAGATAGTATATGGATAGTGTCACTCGCCCTGCAGTATATAGATAGTATATGGATAGTGTCACTCGCCCTGCAGTATATAGATAGTATACAGATAGTGTCACTCGCCCTGCAGTATATAGATAGTATATAGTGTCACTTGCCCTGCAGTATATAGAGAGTGTCACTTGCCCTGCAGTATATAGATAGTATACAGATAGTGTCACTCGCCCTGCAGTATATAGTGTCACTCGCCCTGCAGTATATAGATAGTATATAGTGTCACTCGCCGTGCAGTATATAGACAGTATATAGATAGTATACAGATAGTGTCACTCCCCCTGCAGAATATAGATAGTATATAGTGTCACTCGCCGTGCAGTATACGGATAGTATATAGTTTCACTCGCCCTGCAGTATACGGATAGTATATAGTTTCACTCGCCCTGCAGTATACGGATAGTATGAACAATGAATAAAGGATAAAAGGCGGCACTCACCAGCAGTATATAGATAGTATATAGTGTCACTCGCCCTGCAGTATATAGATAGTATATAGTGTCACTCGCCCTGCAGTATATAGATAGTATATAGTGTCACTCGCCCTGCAGTATACGGATAGTATATACAATGAATAAGGGTAAAAGGCGGCACTCACCAGCAGTGTGTTCAGACCATCGGGAGCGGGGGAGACAAGGTGGGTGACCAACCCTCATGTGACTGCTACCTCACTTCCTTTCATGTGTGCAACTTTATCAAACAATGTGAGTGACAAACAAACATCAATAAAAATAAAGTAGAAATGACCCTGGCTAGCATATCCGGATATAGGGACTCACATAGGGCAGTATTCACATCACTACCAGTATTAAGAGCCAGGGCGCCAAGCGCTTTCTATCACCCCCACCTATTGGGGGAGGGAGAATCCATAACCCTCCATAAGTGTGAGGAATTCGCCATCATGTTCCTGCTGAATGTGTCTGATCATGCGGGGGCTAGCTTTCCCAGTCTGATCATGCGGGGGCTAGCTTTCCCTGTCTGATCATGCGGGGGCTAGCTTTCCCAGTCTGATCATGCGGGGGCTAGCTTTCCCTGTCTGATCATGCGGGGGCTAGCTTTCCCAGTCTGATCATGTGGGGGCTAGCTTTCCCGGTCTGATCATGCGGGGGCTAGCTTTCCCGGTCTGATCATGCGGGGGCTAGCTTTCCCGGTCTGATCATGCGGGGGCTAGCTTTCCCAGTCTGATCATGCGGGGGCTAGCTTTCCCGGTCTGATCATGCGGGGGCTAGCTTTCCCGGTCTGATCATGCGGGGGCTAGCTTTCCCGGTCTGATCATGCGGGGGCTAGCTTTCCCAGTCTGATCATGCGGGGGCTAGCTTTCCGGGTCTGATCATGCGGGGGCTAGCTTTCCGGGTCTGATCATGCGGGGGCTAGCTTTCCCAGTCTGATCATGAGGGGGCTAGCTTTCCCTGTCTGATCATGCGGGGGCTAGCTTTCCCAGTCTGATCATGCGGGGGCTAGCTTTCCCTGTCTGATCATGCGGGGGCTAGCTTTCCCAGTCTGATCATGTGGGGGCTAGCTTTCCCGGTCTGATCATGCGGGGGCTAGCTTTCCCGGTCTGATCATGCGGGGGCTAGCTTTCCCGGTCTGATCATGCGGGGGCTAGCTTTCCCAGTCTGATCATGCGGGGGCTAGCTTTCCCGGTCTGATCATGCGGGGGCTAGCTTTCCCGGTCTGATCATGCGGGGGCTAGCTTTCCCGGTCTGATCATGCGGGGGCTAGCTTTCCCAGTCTGATCATGCGGGGGCTAGCTTTCCGGGTCTGATCATGCGGGGGCTAGCTTTCCCTGTCTGATCATGCGGGGGCTAGCTTTCCCGGTCTGATCATGCGGGGGCTAGCTTTCCCAGTCTGATCATGCGGGGGCTAGCTTTCCCAGTCTGATCATGCGGGGGCTAGCTTTCCCGGTCTGATCATGCGGGGGCTAGCTTTCCCGGTCTGATCATGCGGGGGCTAGCTTTCCCGGTCTGATCATGCGGGGGCTAGCTTTCCCGGTCTGATCATGCGGGGGCTAGCTTTCCCGGTCTGATCATGCGGGGGCTAGCTTTCCGGGTCTGATCATGCGGGGGCTAGCTTTCCCTATCTGATCATGCGGGGGCTAGCTTTCTCGGTCTGATCACGCGGGGGCTAGCTTTCCCTATCTGATCATGCGGGGGCTAGCTTTCTCGGTCTGATCATGCGGGGGCTAGCTTTCCCTGTCTGATCATGCGGGGGCTAGCTTTCCCTGTCTGATCATGCGGGGGCTAGCTTTCCGGGTCTGATCATGCGTGGGGCTAGCTTTCCCTGTCTGATCATGCGGGGGCTAGCTTTCCCGGTCTGATCATGCGGGGGCTAGCTTTCCCTGTCTGATCATGCGGGGGCTAGCTTTCCCGGTCTGATCATGCGGGGGCTAGCTTTCCCTGTCTGATCATGCGGGGGCTAGCTTTCCGGGTCTGATCATGCGTGGGGCTAGCTTTCCCTGTCTGATCATGCGGGGGCTAGCTTTCCCTGTCTGATCATGCGGGGGCTAGCTTTCCGGGTCTGATCATGCGTGGGGCTAGCTTTCCCGGTCTGATCATGCGGGGGCTAGCTTTCCGGGTCTGATCATGCGGGGGCTAGCTTTCCCTGTCTGATCATGCGGGGGGCTAGCTTTCCCTGTCTGATCATGCGGGGGGCTAGCTTTCCCTGTCTGATCATGCGGGGGCTAGCTTTCCCTGTCTGATCATGCGGGGGCTAGCTTTCCGGGTCTGATCATGCGTGGGGCTAGCTTTCCCGGTCTGATCATGCGGGGGCTAGCTTTCCCGGTCTGCACTCATCTGACATGCTAATTAGCGAGAGCCTCCAGAGGGCGTCAAGTGTGAACAGACTCCAATTGCTCACAACAACATAACAGGGTAATATACGTGGTCTTCCCGTTTATGATTCCCCCCTGGAGAGAACCATTAACCCCTTAGGGACCGGGCCTGTTTGGCCTTAATGACCAGGCTCATTTTTCAAAATCTGACCTGTCTGACTTTATGCTCTTATAGCTCAGTGATGCTGTAACGTATGCTAGCCATTCTGAGATTGTTTTTTCGTCACATATGGCACTTTATATTAGTGGCAAAATTTGGTCACTACTTTGTGTGTTTTTTTTGTGAAAAACATCAAAATATCATGAAAAGTTTGAAAAATTTGCATTTTATGAACTTCCGAAATTCTCTGCTTCTTAAAAAAGGAAGTCATATCACATAAATGAGTTACTAAGTCACATTACCAATATGTCCTCTTTATTCTGGCATAATTTAGGGTGTTACGGGGCTTAGAAATGTATCAGCAAATTATCACATTTTCATGAAATTTCCAAAACGAATTTTTTTTAGGGGCCAGTTCTTTGTTTAAATGGATTTAGGAGGCTTGTATACTGGAAACCCCCATAAGTGACCCCATTTTTGAAACTAGACACCTTAAAGAATTAATCTAGGGGTATAATGAGCATTTTAACCCTACAGGGGCTGGAGCAAAGTATTCACAATTAGGCCATAAGAAAATCGAAAATTTTAACCCCTTAGTGACCGCCGATACGGCTTTCTACGGCGGTCACTAATGGGCTCTATTCTGCAGCCATCAGCTTTTTACGGCGATGGCTCAGAATAGAATAGCGGCGCCGGTAAGGGTCACAGCCCCCTCCTTTCAGCTACCGGAGGTAGCTGAGAGGTTGGGGCACAGTGTGGGGACAGTTATTTTAGGTCCCCGTACCGACGATCGCCGTTATACACGTTATAACGGCGACCGCCGGTAACCGCGATTACCGGCGCGCCTATAGTAAAAAAAAATGATTTTTATCTCCTCCGCCGTGAATCCACGGCAGGAGGAGATAAAAATAGTGTCCCGGAACCCCCCCCGACAGCGCGATCCCGCCGGCGGTTAACCCCCTCACCCCCAGCAGCTGTGGCACAAATCCAAGATGGCCGCCGCATGCTGCTGAACACTGTATACAAACAGCAAAGCTGTCTGTATACAGTGTGGGTGATCGGGGCACTCAGTGACCATGCTCTCCGGTACCAGGGGTACCGGAGACCATGGGGCACTGATCGGTGACCCCTGCATTCAACAGCGATCACCAGTATACACTGTATACTGGCGATCGCTGTGTCAGCCTGCTGCAAGCACTTTTTATCTCCTTTCAGCATAAGTCTTTGCTGAAAGGAGATAAAAAGTGCCCCCAACTGTGCCCCCAAAGTCTGATGTGGCCCCCTGTGGCCCCCGATCGCCCCCTGTGGCCTCCGATCTCCCCCTGTGGCCCCCGATTTCCTCCTGTGGCCCCCGATCTCCCCCCAAGTGCCCCCATGCTCCCTAAGTGCCCTCATGCCCCCAAATGTCCCCCCAAGTCCCCAGGTATGCCCAAATGCAACCCCCCCCCCCCCCCCCTCATGCCATCCAAGATGGCGATGGCTCCTTACCTCCTCCCCCTCCCCTCGGGAATCCAAAATGGCGCAGGCATGCGCAGTACAGGGAGGCAGAATGCCTCCCTGTAAATAGAAACTGCAGGGGACAATTTTCATTGGCCCCTGCTCTATGATCACTGTGATATAACCTATCACAGTGATCATAGGCTACATATTTACAAAATACAGCACAGGGGATGTGCTGTGTCTTTCTCTCCTCTCACTGTAGTTGCTTTGTGAGAGGAGAGAAAGAGCTACAATTGTATTGCTGTATTATACTGTGAAAAAACACCACACACATATATATATATTTTTTTTTGCTAGTAATTTCGCTTTTCTAATTGCGGTTACTAGCTGCGGTTTACCGCCGTATCACTTGTGATTATTTTTGCTAGTAATTTCGCTTTTCTAATTGCGGTTACTAGCTGCGGTTTACCGCCGTATCACTTGTGATTATTTTAGCTAGTAATTTCGCTTTTCTAATTGCGGTTACTAGCTGCGGTTTACCGCCGTATCACTTGTGATTATTTTAGCTAGTAATTTCGCTTTTCTAATTGCCGTTACTAGCTGCGGTTTACCGCCGTATCACTTGTGATTATTTTAGCTAGTAATTTCGCTTTTCTAATTGCGGTTACTAGCTGCGGTTTACCGCCGTATCACTTGTGATTATTTTAGCTAGTAATTTCGCTTTTCTAATTGCGGTTACTAGCTGCGGTTTACCGCCGTATCACTTGTGATTATTTTTGCTAGTAATTTCGCTTTTCTAATTGCGGTTACTAGCTGCGGTTTACCGCCGTATCACGTGATATTATTTGGTTACTAACTAAATACACCCCATAATACCCTCATATTACCTGTAATCACCCTCAGATTACCTGTAATAACCCCATATAAATATGGATCGTGCTAGGCGTAGCGTGTATACTGCACAGCAGGCATATGATCTCATGTGCTCTAGCAGCTCGGACAGTGAGACAGAGACTGCCTCAGAGGCAGAGTTTTCATCTGAGAGCGAGACGTCTTCCGTCTCTGGACCCCCCAGTCCCATGCAGGTGGGCTCAGCTGCTAGGCGTGATCCATCAGGAGCAGGGCCCAGCCATACTGTCCCTCGCTCACTGTGGGATCAGGTGGAATTATTTTCCCCCCAAATTCCCCCATTTGTGGCGACCCCTGGCATTAATGTGGATGTCTCAAATTTTAACCCTTATGATTTTTTCCATCTCTTCATAGGGGATCAGGTCCTGGAATTAATCGTCCAGCAGACCAACCTTTATGCTAGACAAGTTATCCTACAAAACCCCAGGTCTAGCTATGCCCGGGCATGGGTTCCCACCACTGTGCCCGAATTCAAAAAATTCTTGGGAATTACTCTGAATATGGGTTTAGTTAAAAAACCATCTGTACGGTCCTATTGGGCAACAAATGTGACCAACGCCACCCCCGTCTTTGCAGCGGTTATGAATCGTACACGCTACGAGGCCATAATGCGCTTTATGCACTTTACAGATAATTCCCTGATTCCCCCCAGAAGTGACCCAGCCTATGATAGGCTTTGCAAACTGAGACCCCTTCTTTCCCTTCTTCAGCATTCTTTTTTTAACCTCTATACCCCCTCTCTAAACTTGTCTGTAGACGAGTCCCTTATGAGTTTTAAGGGCCGTCTATCCTTTCGGCAGTATATACCTTCCAAAAGAGCCCGTTATGGTGTTAAGCTCTATAAAATTTGCGAGAGCTCTACGGGCTACACCTGTGGCTTTTTTATATATGAGGGCAGGGACCGCCACCTCAACCCCCCCGGCTGCCCAGAAGGAATTGGCATCAATGGGAAGATTGTCTGGCAGCTCATGGAGCCCTACCTACAAAAGGGCTATCATGTCTATACAGACAATTATTATACTAGTGTACCCCTTTATAAAGCACTCCATGAAGCCAACACAGGTGCCTGTGGGACTGTTCGTAAGAACAGGACTGGTCTCCCACAGCAGCTGGTGTCATGGCGATTGGCGAAGGGACAGTCACTTTCATTTGCAACTGACCAACTGCTGGCAGTTAAATGGAGCGACAAGAAGGAGGTCATCTTGCTGACTACTGTGCATACGAGCACCACAGTGGCAGTCACAGAGAGGGGATCCACCACACAGAAACACAAACCATTATGTGTGATGGATTACAATGTGCACATGGGGGGGGTGGACTTATCAGACCAAGTCTTACAGCCCTATTTGGTCAAGCGAAAAAATAAGGCTTGGTACAAGAAGGTAGCCATCTACCTCATCCAGATGGCTACATACAACAGCTACGTGCTCTATAAAAGACAAGGATCACTCAGCTTTCTTCAATATCAGGAGAAAGTTGTTGAGCATCTGATGTTTGAGGAACCCCCTTCTGCAGACACCTTTCAGTCTGAGAATGTTGAGCGGCTCACTGGGCGCCACTTCCCTCACCATGTCCCTGAAACCCCAAACAAAAAATACCCCCAAAAGAGGTGCCGGGTGTGCCGTAAACATGGTATAAGGCGGGAGACCCGGTTTTATTGCCCCATGTGTCCCTCTGAACCAGGCCTATGTGTGTATCCCTGTTTTGAAAAATACCACACCATTGTCAATTATTAATTTTAACAAAAATGCCAAACAAAACTGGGATGGGGGCATTCTTTTAGGTAATCAATTTCATTTATTCCAATTTTTTGCTTGAGTTTATGGGCTTTCCAAGGGAGGGAGGGATTCTTATGGTGAGGTTGTATTTTATTTTATTTCTATTTTTCAGACTGTAAAATTAATTTTACCATTCACTTTAATTTTCCAATTTCACTTTTATTACTCTAAACTTCTTAATTAATTCCAGGACTTAATCACTCACTCACCTATATGACAAATTATTGTGCAGAAGACAACATCTGTCTATTTCAAATAAGGAACCCCCCCACAAGTGTTCTTGTACTAAAAATTAAATGCGGCCCCAGCATTTGGAAGTAGATAAATCCAACAAATGTGGCCATGCCGCCTCTGCATTGAATTATTTTTTTCACATGACTATGTCTTGCCACATAGAGCTGTGACATTCTTACTGCTGTACCATGATAAGGGCATGATTTTTGGAGGATCTACAGTAATCTAGATATTCCTTACCAATACACCATGGGCTATGTAACAATTTTGTTCAGATTTTAACTGGACATCATACAGACTAGACTAGACTTAAAAAAATATGAAAAAATAAATTGGGATAGTAGTCCTTTACTGTTCATACAATGGTTTTGGACACTGCTCCTATGTATACTTGAAGCGACTGGTTATTTGGCGAACTTAGCAGTTTCTACCTTGCGGCAGGAACTTGCTAGGTTTACCGCATCACTTGGCATGTTTGTCCTTCATAAAAGGATTGACATTGCTAAAGAGATTTACAACTGGTCACTTAAAAAAATACCTTTCATGACAGCCCTGTAGGTGTTCTGTTCTCTTGTAAGCAGCCTCGAGTTTGCAACATAGCTGGATACATTTTCCACAATTTTTTTTGTGATGCCCGTCACGCCAGTACATTGTATGTTTTTCCTCTATTTTATATCTGAACATTGTCATGGCACAGCTGTTGAACGTCAGTTATTTATTTCATATATATATATATATATATATATATATATATATATATATATATAATATTTTTTTTATTTTTTTTTTAACAAGGCATAGTCATATGTACCTAGATGTGTTTTTGATCATGTTGGCACCTCAAGAAAATAAGAAACAGAAAATGATTTAGTTAAAAATAGCTTTTCATTGAAAATGCAAAATGGCGCTCCCATCCTTCTGAGTCCTGGTGCATGCCCAAACAGTGGTTTATGCCCACATATAAGGTACCGTTGGACTCTGCACAACGTGCCTTACAAATTACAGGGGTATTTTTTGTCTCCTGTTCCTTGTGAAATGAAAAAAAAAATAAAAAAAATCACATATAATTGAAATAAAAGTTTTTTTTATTGTTACAGCCTAATAATAAATGCTCTCCTCAAGCACCTGGAGGGTCAAAATACTCACTAGGCCACTAAACAAATTCTTTGAGGGGTGTAGTTTCCTAGATGGGGTCAATTGTAGGGGATTTTTACATAACTGATACTACAGAGCTCTTCAAATGTGACATGGTGCTTGTAAGATAGTTCTACAAATTCTCAACTGAAAATGGCGCTCCTATTCTTCTGAGTCCTGCTGTGTGCCCAAACAGTGGTTTATGCCCACATATGGGGTACCGTTGGATTCCGCACAACCTGCGGAACAAATTTTGTGGTGTTTTTTCTCTCTTGTTCCTTGCGAAATGTAAATTTTTTTAACTAAATGAACACGTAATTGAAAAAAAAATGGTTTTTCATTGTTACATCCTAACGCTGAATACTTTCTTCCAGCACCTGTAGGGTTAAAATGCTCACTATACCCCTAGATGAATTCTCCCAGGGGTCTATTTTCCAAAATGGGGTCACTTGTGGGGGGGTTCCACTCTTCTAGCACTACAGAGGCACTACAAGTGCACATGGCACTCAGATACTTTTTCTTCAAAATCTGCACTGAAAATGCTAAATGGCGCTCCCATCCTTCTGAGTCCTGCTGTGTGCCCAAAAAGTGGTTTATGCCCACATATGGGGTACCGTTGGATTCCGCACAACCTGCGGAACAAATTTTGTGGTGTTTTTTCTCTCTTGTTCCTTGCGAAATGTAAAGATTTTTAACTAAATGAACACGTAATTGCAAAAATAATTTTTTTTCATTGTTACATCCTAATTGCTGAATAATTTCTTCCAGCACATGAAGGGTCAAAATGCTCACTGTACCCCTCTATGAATTCTTTGAGGGGTCTATTTTCTAAAATGGGGTCACTTGTGGGGGTTCCTAGCATTTCAGTCTCTTGGATCCTCTTCAGAAATGAACTGGTACCTAGAAAAATTGCGTTTTTGAAAATTTGATAATTTGCTGATAAACTTCAAAGCCCTGTAACACCCTAAAAAAGTAACATATGTTTTTGAAATGGTTCTTCAATAAAGTAGACATATTGGTATTGAGACTTAGTAACTAATTTATGTTATATGACTTTCTTTTTTAGAAGCAGATAATTTTAAAGTTTGTAAAATGCTAATTTTTTCAATTTTTTCATGATATTTTGATGTTTTTCACAAAAAACACAAAAGACAGTGACCAAATTTTTCCTCTAACTTAAAGTACAATATGTAACGAAAAAACAATCTCAGAATCGCTAGAATACGTTAAAGCATCACTGAGCTATAAGCGCATAAAGTGAGACAGGTCAAATTTTGAAAAATGAGCCTGGTCATTAAGGCTCAAACTAGCTGCAGCACAAAGGGGTTAATTTTCCAATAATATATATGTTTAGATTAAAGTTTCTCATTTTCAAAAGGAACATGAGAAAAAAAGCTCCCCAAAATCTGTAACGCAGGTTCTCCTGAGTAGAACGGTACAATTAGCATTTTCAGTGCAGATTTTTCTGAAGAAGTTTCTGAGCGCCAGGTGCGTTTGCAGCGCCCCTGTAGTGGCAGCGGAGTAAAATCTCCCAATAAGTCACCCCATTTAGGAAAGTACACCCCTCAAAGAATTCATCTTGGGGTGCGGTGAGTGGTTTGACCCCACAGGTATTAGAGGAAAGTATTCAAAATAAGACAGTAAAAATGAAAAACTTGAATTTTTCCAATAATATGTTGGTTTAGTAAAAAATTTCTGAATTTCACGAGGAATGGGAGAGAAAACGTACCCCAAAATCTGTAACGCAGGTTCTCCTGAGTAGAATGGTACCCCATATGTGGACATAAACCACAGAATGGGCACACAGCCGGGCTCAGAAGGGAAGGAGCGCCAATTTGCTGGAGCAAAACCGCAGCTAGTAATGGTTATTAGAATAGCGCAGTTACTAAAATACAATAAAAAATGAGATTACAGGTAATGTGGGGTGGTTACGGGCAGTCTGGGGTGGTTATGGGCAACCTGAGGTGGTTACGGACAGTCTGGAGGTGGTTACGGACAGTCTGGAGGTGGTTACGGGTAATCTGGAGGTGGTTACGGGCAACCTGCGGCGGTTACGGCAACCTGCGGTGGTAACCGGCAACTTGCGGTGGTAACAGGCAACGTGGGGTGGTTACGGATAAACTGAAGCGCTTATAGGTAATCTGGGATGGGTACATGTAATTTGGGGTGGTTACAGACAATCTGGAGAGGGTCACTGGCAATTTGGGGTGGTTACGGGCAACGTGCAGTGGTTAGAGGCAACGTGCGGTGGTCAGGGGCAACATGCAGTGGTCAGGGGCAACGTGCGGTGGTCAGGGGCAACATGCAGTGGTCAGGGGCAACGTGCGGTGGTCAGGGGCAACGTGCGGTGGTCAGGGGCAATGTGCGGTGGTCAGTGGCAATGTGGGGTGCTTAGAGGCAGCGTGCGGTGGTCAGGGGCAACGTGCGGTGGTCAGGGGCAATGTGCGGTGGTTAGAGGCAACGTGCGGTGGTTAGAGGCAGCGTGCGGTGGTCAGGGGCAAGGTGCGGTTGTTAGAGGCAACGTGCGGTGGTCAGGGGCAAAGTGCGGTGGTCAGGGGCAACGTGCGGTGGTCAGGGGCAATGTGCGGTGGTCAGGGGCAACGTGCGGTGGTCAGGGGCAACGTGCGGTGGTTAGAGGCAACGTGCGGTGGTCAGGGGCAACGTGCGGTGGTTAGAGGCAACGTGCGCTGGTTAGAGGCAACGTGCGCTGGTTAGAGGGAACGTGCGCTGGTTAGAGGGAACGTGCGCTGGTTAGAGGCAACGTGCGCTGGTTAGAGGGAACGTGCGCTGGTTAGAGGCAATGTGCGCTGGTTAGAGGCAATGTGCGCTGGTTAGAGGCAATGTGCGCTGGTTAGAGGCAATGTGCGCTGGTTAGAGGCAATGTGCGCTGGTTAGAGGCAATGTGCGCTGGTTAGAGGCAATGTGCGCTGGTTAGAGGCAATGTGCGCTGGTTAGAGGCAATGTGCGCTGGTTAGAGGCAATGTGCGCTGGTTAGAGGGAACGTGCGCTGGTTAGAGGGAACGTGTGGTGGTCAGTGGCAACGTGCGCTGGTTAGAGGCAATGTGCGCTGGTTAGAGGCAACGTGCGCTGGTTAGAGGGAACGTGCGCTGGTTAGAGGCAACGTGCGCTGGTTAGAGGCAATGTGCGCTGGTTAGAGGCAATGTGCGCTGGTTAGAGGCAATGTGCGCTGGTTAGAGGCAATGTGCGCTGGTTAGAGGCAACGTGCGCTGGTTAGAGGGAACGTGCGCTGGTTAGAGGGAACGTGTGGTGGTCAGTGGCAACGTGGGGTGGTTAGAGGCAACGTGCGGTGGTCAGGGGCAGCATGCGGTCGTCAGTGGCAACGTGGGGTGGTTAGAGGGAACGTGCGGTGGTTAGAGGGAACGTGCGCTGGTTAGAGGGAACGTGCGCTGGTTAGAGGCAATGTGCGCTGGTTAGAGGCAACGTGCGCTGGTTAGAGGGAACGTGCGCTGGTTAGAGGGAACGTGCGGTGGTCAGTGGCAACGTGAGGTGGTCAGAGGCAGCGTGCGGTAGTTACGGGCAATCTGGAGGGGGTCACTGGCAATTTGGGGTGGTTACGGTCAAGGTGTGGTGGTTATGGGCAACGTGCAGTGGTTACATGTAGTCTGGCGTGTTTACAGGCAACCTGCGGCGGTTACGGGCAAACTAGGGCGGTTACGGGCAACCTGTGGTGGTTACGGGTAATCTGGGAGTAAACCGCAATTATTACTATAATAAAAAGTGTGTTTTATTTTATTTGTATGTTTTTCACTTTTTCACATTTACACTTTTTCACTTGTGCTTTTTCCACTTTCATTTTCACTGTATTACTATGATTTCTGTAATATTTTCTATCACAGTAATCATAGTTTAGTGACAGAGACCAAATTGGTCTCTGTCACTTTAAATTTTCAGAGCTAACTGCTTCTGACGCGCATGCGCACATCAGAAGCAGTCAGGACGTCGAGGAGGACGGAGCTCCCTGGATCAGGTAATGTATGTGGGGAAGGGGGGGCGACTTACTGACACTTTTTATCCCCTGTCACCAATGATTTATGGTGACGGGATAAAAAGTGCCGGCAGCACTGGGAACAGGCGATCAGCGGTATATAGTATATACCGCCGATCGCCTGTTCCGGGACCCCACAGGGGGGTCCCCGATCACTGCCCCATGCTCTCCGCTACCTCCGGTGGCGGAGAGCATGGCTGTTTCATTAATTTTTTTATTTCCATCGCTGCGAACAAACATCGTTTGTTCGCAGCGATGGGGGGCGGCCATCTTGGATGTGATGGCCGCCCAGGGGGGGGCTGATCTGGGGTCTGATTTACACTTATTTCATCTCCCCCCACCGTGGATTCACGGTGGGGGGAGATGAAATGCAGCTGCGGCGCCGGTACTGGCGGATCGCCGCTATAACGGAAATAGCGGCGATCCGCCAGTATCGGGGGGGGACACGGAACGGCCAGGGGGAGCATCAGTAGTGGCGGCAGGAGGAGGCAACATGCCACAGCCCCCTCCCGCGGCCTGATCGCCTCCCAAACCACAAATCTCCCCATAGACGCTGCGGTCGCATTGACCGCGGCGTCTATGGGGTTAACTGCCCGGGGGGAGCGCGGCTCCCCTCCGGGCAGAGGCAGCGGGAGGAAGCGGTGTGGTACTGCCTCCTCCCACTGCCCGATCTCACCTAGGGACAGCGGGGGGAGGCAGGGAAAGCATGACGTTTGGGAAACGTCATGTTGCGGCAAGGGGGTAAGAAGCGGCACATTGTAGAGGAGGAGGTCACATTGTAGAAGAGGAGGTCACATTGTAGAAGAGGAGGTCACATTGTAGAGGAGGTCACATTGTAGAAGAGGAGGTCACATTGTAGAGGAGGTCACATTGTAGAGGAGGTCACATTGTAGAGGAGGTCACATTGTAGAGGAGGTCACATTGTAGAGGAGGTCACATTGTAGAGGAGGTCACATTGTAGAGGAGGAGGTCACATTGTAGAGGAGGTCACATTGTAGAGGAGGTCACATTGTAGAAGAGGAGGTCACATTGTAGAAGAGGAGGTCACATTGTAGAAGAGGAGGTCACATTGTAGAAGAGGAGGTCACATTGTAGAAGAGGAGGTCACATTGTAGAGGAGGTCACATTGTAGAGGAGGTCACATTGTAGAAGAGGAGGTCACATTGTAGAGGAGGTCACATTGTAGAGGAGGAGGTCACATTGTAGAAGAGGAGGTCACATTGTAGAAGAGGAGGTCACATTGTAGAAGAGGAGGTCACATTGTAGAGGAGGTCACATTGTAGAAGAGGAGGTCACATTGTAGAAGAGGAGGTCACATTGTAGAGGAGAAACAGATTGCTGAACTCAGGAAGACCAGCCAAATGACAACACTGCCGGCTGCTAATGAAAGCGCTCAATGCAGTGAAGTCCTAGGTGCATTGCCCCCTGGGAAACATGAGTATGCAAAAGAGGAGTCAGTGGAGCCTCATTGAAGAGTCTCAAAACACAGGACTAGCCAGATATCCCTCCGGGAAGGACCCAGCCAAGTGGCAGCTCCTGTTAGGAAACCACCAAATCCACCATATTAAGTGGCCCTATAAGTCAGTGTAATGACAAGGGATAAACCAAGGCTAGGTAACCATCCACATAGAGCTGTTTCGGGGTGTTGCCCCTCATCAGTGTGGAGCAGGATTCTGGCTAGGTGGGAGCAATGCCTAGTAGAGCCATAAGAGAAACAGATTGCTGAATATGGATATCTGGCTAGTCCTGTGTTTTGAGACTCTTCAATGAGGCTCCACTGACTCCTCTTTTGCATACTCATGTTTCCCAGGGGGCAATGCACCTAGGACTTCACTACATTGAGCGCTTTCATTAGCAGCCGGCAGTGTTGTCATTTGGCTGTTCTCCCTGAGTTCAGCAATCTGTTTCTCTTATGGCTCTACTAGGCATTGCTCCCACCTAGCCAGAATCCTGCTCCACACTGATGAGGGGCAACACCCCGAAACAGCTCTATGTGGATGGTTACCTGGCCTTGGTTTATCCCTGGTCATTACACTGACTTATAGGGCCACTTAATATGGTGGATTTGGTGGTTTCCTAACAGAAGCCGCCCCTTGGCTGGGTCCTTCCCGGAGGGATATCTGGCTAGTCCTGTGTTTTGAGACTCTTCAATGAGGCTCCACTGACTCCTCTTTTGCATACATTGTAGAGGAGGTCACATTGTAGAGGAGGTCACATTGCTGAGCGCCCCACAGTGACATCTACACCCACTCACAACATTAGGGACCTACTAGGCCATGGGAGACTTAACAAACAGAATCCACAAAAAGAGGGGTCAGGGCTCACATCCAGGTCAGCTAAGGGTCATGGCTCACATCCAGGTCAGCGAAGGGTCAGGGCTCACATCCAGGTCAGCGAAGGGTCATGGCTCACATCCAGGTCAGCTAAGGGTCATGGCTCACATCCAGGTCAGCGAAGGGTCAGGGCTCACATCCAGGTCAGCGAAGGGTCATGGCTCACATCCAGGTCAGCTAAGGGTCATGGCTCACATCCAGGTCAGCTAAGGGTCAGGGCTCACATCCAGGTCAGCGAAGGGTCATGGCTCACATCCAGGTCAGCGAAGGGTCATGGCTCACATCCAGGTCAACGAAGGGTCATGGCTCACATCCAGGTCAGCGAAGGGTCATGGCTCACATCCAGGTCAGCGAAGGGTCATGGCTCACATCCAGGTCAGCTAAGGGTCATGGCTCACATCCAGGTCAGCTAAGGGTCATGGCTCACATCCAGGTCAGCGAAGGGTCATGGCTCACATCCAGGTCAGCGAAGGGTCATGGCTCACATCCAGGTCAGCGAAGGGTCATGGCTCACATCCAGGTCAGCGAAGGGTCATGGCTCACATCCAGGTCAGCGAAGGGTCATGGCTCACATCCAGGTTAGCGAAGGGTCATGGCTCACATCCAGGTCAGCGAAGGGTCATGGCTCACATCCAGGTCAGCGAAGGGTCATGGCTCACATCCAGGTCAGCGAAGGGTCATGGCTCACATCCAGGTCAGCGAAGGGTCATGGCTCACATCCAGGTCAGCGAAGGGTCATGGCTCACATCCAGGTCAGCGAAGGGTCATGGCTCACATCCAGGTCAGCGAAGGGTCATGGCTCACATCCAGGTCAGCGAAGGGTCATGGCTCACATCCAGGTCAGCGAAGGGTCATGGCTCACATCCAGGTCAGCGAAGGGTCAGGGCTCACATCCAGGTGAGCGAAGGGTCATGGCTCACATCCAGGTCAGCGAAGGGTCAGGGCTCACATCCAGGTCAGCGAAGGGTCATGGCTCACATCCAGGTCAGCGAAGGGTCATGGCTCACATCCAGGTCAGCTAAGGGTCAGGGCTCACATCCAGGTCAGCCAAAGGTCATGGCTCACATCCAGGTCAGCGAAGGGTCATGGCTCACATCCAGGTCAGCGAAGGGTCATGGCTCACATCCAGGTCAGCGAAGGGTCAGGGCTCACATCCAGGTCAGCGAAGGGTCATGGCTCACATCCAGGTCAGCCAAGGGTCATGGCTCACATCCAGGTCAGCTAAGGGTCATGGCTCACATCCAGGTCAGCGAAGGGTCATGGCTCACATCCAGGTCAGCGAAGGGTCATGGCTCACATCCAGGTCAGCGAAGGGTCATGGCTCACTTCCAGGTCAGCGAAGGGTCATGGCTCACGTCCAGGTCAGCGAAGGGTCATGGCTCACGTCCAGGTCAGCGAAGGGTCATGGCTCACGTCCAGGTCAGCGAAGGGTCATGGCTCACGTCCAGGTCAGCGAAGGGTCATGGCTCACGTCCAGGTCAGCGAAGGGTCATGGCTCACGTCCAGGTCAGCGAAGGGTCATGGCTCACGTCCAGGTCAGCGAAGGGTCATGGCTCACGTCCAGGTCAGCGAAGGGTCAGGGCTCACATCCAGGTCAGCGAAGGGTCAGGGCTCACATCCAGGTCAGCGAAGGGTCATGGCTCACATCCAGGTCAGCGAAGGGTCATGGCTCACATCCAGGTCAGCGAAGGGTCAGGGCTCACATCCAGGTCAGCGAAGGGTAATTAAGTGTGGCCATTGCCACTACTGCAGATCACTAAATAGTGGTAGATCCATTATACTAGGTGGCCATGAACATGTGCTTAATGACTGTATGACATGCAAAACAGGGAAGGAGCAGACTCTGAGAGCATGTCAGATGAGTGCAGACAGGGAAAGCTAGCCCCCGCATGATCAGACTGGGAAAGCTAGCCCCCGCATGATCAGACCCGGAAAGCTAGCCCCCGCATGATCAGAGCGGGAAAGCTAGCCCCCGCATGATCAGACAGGGAAAGCTAGCCCCCGCATGATCAGACTGGGAAAGCTAGCCCCCGCATGATCAGACCGGGAAAGCTAGCCCCCGCATGATCAGACCGGGAAAGCTAGCCCCCGCATGATCAGACCGGGAAAGCTAGCCCCCGCATGATCAGACAGGGAAAGCTAGCCCCCGCATGATCAGACCGGGAAAGTTAGCCCCCGCATGATCAGACTGGGAAAGCTAGCCCCCGCATGATCAGACCGGGAAAGTTAGCCCCCGCATGATCATACTGGGAAAGCTAGCCCCCGCATGATCAGACTGGGAAAGCTAGCCCCCCGCATGATCAGACTGGGAAAGCTAGCCCCCGCATGATCAGACTGGGAAAGCTAGCCCCCGCATGATCAGACCGGGAAAGCTAGCCCCCGCATGATCAGACTGGGAAAGCTAGCCCCCGCATGATCAGACCGGGAAAGCTAGCCCCCGCATGATCAGACCGAGAAAGCTAGCCCCCGCATGATCATACTGGGAAAGCTAGCCCCCGCATGATCAGACTGGGAAAGCTAGCCCCCGCATGATCAGACTGGGAAAGCTAGCCCCCGCATGATCAGACCGGGAAAGCTAGCCCCCGCATGATCAGACTGGGAAAGCTAGCCCCCGCATGATCAGACCGGGAAAGCTAGCCCCCGCATGATCAGACCGGGAAAGTTAGCCCCCGTATGATCAGACACATTCAGCAGGAACATGATGGCGATTCCTCACACTCAGGGTGGTATTACACGGAACGATAATCGTCCGAATTGGCCCGATTCGGCCGATTATCGCTCCGTGTAATAAATGCAACGATCAGCTGATGACAACGATCATCGGCTGATCGTTGATATAGGTTAGAACCTATTTTCGTCGGGCGCCGACCGCGCACCGCTGCGTGTAATAGCGGTGCGTGGCCGGCGACTAACGATATACATTACCCATCCACGTTCCAGGGCTGCTCCTGCCGTCCGCTTCTCCCTGCGTCCCGCGCGCTCTAGCGTCACAGAGGCCTGTCAGCTGATAGGCTGTGAGCGGCCTATCAGCTGACAGGCCTCTGTGACGCTAGAGAGCGCGCGGGACCCCCGGGAGAAGCGGACACAGGAGCAGCCCTGGAACGTGGATGGGTAATGTATGCCAGTTTAGCAAGGGCTGCAAGGACATCGGTAACGATGTCCTTGCAGCTCTTGTCAAACGATTATCGGGCCGTGTAATAGGTCCAGTAAACGAGCAACGATCTAGCAGATCGCTGCTCGTTTACAGGTATTATCGGGCCCTGCTCGGCCCGTGTAAGACCACCCTTATGGAGGGTTATGGATTCTCCCTCCCCCAATAGGTGGGGGTGATAGAAAGCGCTTGGCGCCCTGGCTCTTAATACTGGTAGTGATGTGAATACTGCCCTATGTGAGTCCCTATATCCGGATATGCTAGCCAGGGTCATTTCTACTTTATTTTTATTGATGTTTGTTTGTCACTCACATTGTTTGATAAAGTTGCACACATGAAAGGAAGTGAGGTAGCAGTCACATGAGGGTTGGTCACCCACCTTGTCTCCCCCGCTCCCGATGGTCTGAACACACTGCTGGTGAGTGCCGCCTTTTACCCTTATTCATTGTATATACTATCCGTATACTGCAGGGCGAGTGACACTATAGAGGATTAGGTAAGTGTGAGTTCAACTGCTAGTGACTTGGCGAGGTTAACCTATGGAGTGTCTGTACCCTACAGACTGGAGTATAAATAAGAAGTAAAAGAAAAGTATAGGTCCTCAAGACAAGTCAGAGAATAATGTCGTGTGATGATTGAAATAGTAATTGATAAACAATAGACGGTCCGAGAGAAGAATAAACTAAATAACACTTTACTTGATAAGTAAAAATAATGAGTTAAAAATTATGGTACCATAACCAATCTGTATAGAAAGTGAAACAATCAAATATAAAATCATATATAAAGACATGTATAAAAAACCATTTGACCCTAATATAGCAAATATATGCAAATCCAAGCAAGAAATAAGCACTGATGTGCAGTAATATACAATAATAAAAACAATAATTAAATGATTATTGAATCATGATGAGCACTAATGGGCAAACGGGCAATATGCAAAGTTTGAGTGAGTCCTGGATATGTGGCTCATCCGTAAAGTTCATCAATATGTAAAGATGGGGTGAATTATCGGACTGTATACACTGCAGTTGCTTATATGGATGGTGGTATAAAAGCAGCCGCGGTGTATATGTTCAATCAGCAGAGTTCATCCATAGAAATCTATTAGGGATCGATGGTCCGTGCTGATGTGCCTTAGCTGGCAATATGTATAGTTCTTTGCGGTGAGTGTGCAAGATCGGGTTTTAGCGATTTAGCTATCACGCTTGTAGAGTTAGCGTACCTGCACGTGGTGATGTGGTAAAAGATTGTATGGTGTGTGTAACACCTCTCACCCGTCTTGCGAGCTGGGGATTCTCGGAGCGGTGGTCCCTTGTGCGGTATGACGCTGGAAGCGTGTGCCGCGCTCAGCCGTGGTTCAAATACAGATCGGAGCTCCGGTCATGCGCAATGATTGATGTTGCCCGCGGGACCTCGTGGTGAGAATTGGCGCCAAATCCGAGTTTGAATGGCTTGTAGTATGGTAAGCCAGTTAAAGAGTATTTAAAAATGTTAGCATGCTAAATATGGATAGATCAGAATAATCTATATAGCTGGACGCGTTTCGATACTTTCTTAGTATCTTTCTCAACAGCAAAAGTGGTAATGGTGTGGTCCCAGTTTTGGTGGATATATATACAAGGTGCACTGCTGATGATTGATTAAGTTCAATTGTTCTCTAATGGTTATCCGAGTCAGGTGTTAATTGCATTGCCTCTTACTTAGGAAGCAGGACATTTGTCAACTGTTGGGTTTTTTTTATTGCATCATAGGTATAAATTGAGCCTGAGATGATAAGGCGATGAGGGCATAATAGAACACCCGATAGTTGTAGCAGAAAAATTTTACATGTTATACAAAAAGAATTTACATGTTATACAAAAAGAAAAAATAAATAAACAGAAAGAATAAACATAATGACATATAAGATGATAACAATATTGTATATTATCAGATAGGATACAACAAGTAGAATACAAAAAATACAAAATAATATAAAAAATAATATAAGAAGTAACTATATTAGTACACAAGATAATAATGATAATGATACTGGTAAATGTTCTGATATAGAGCGTATGTCATTGCATGCATAATGCATATCATAGACCTAGTTGTGTCTGGAAATGAAATAAAACGAACTAATAAGGTTAGTCTTACGCTATTATAGTATGTTGGGTGACAGAATTGGTGGTGAATCTATAGAGAGAGACCCCTAGGGATCAATCCCTATTAAGTTGATAACTGTACATGTAGATGTTGATATTTCATTATGTTGAGTGGTGTAGAAATCTTATATGTCATTATGTTTATTCTTTCTGTTTATTTATTTTTTCTTTTTGTATAACATGTAAATTCTTTTTGTATAACATGTAAAATTTTTCTGCTACAACTATCGGGTGTTCTATTATGCCCTCATCGCCTTATCATCTCAGGCTCAATTTATACCTATGATGCAATAAAAAAAACCCAACAGTTGACAAATGTCCTGCTTCCTAAGTAAGAGGCAATGCAATTAACACCTGACTCGGATAACCATTAGGGAACAATTGAACTTAATCAATCATCAGCAGTGCACCTTGTATATATATCCACCAAAACTGGGACCACACCATTACCACTTTTGCTGTTGAGAAAGATACTAAGAAAGTATCGAAACGCGTCCAGCTATATAGATTATTCTGATCTATCCATATTTAGCATGCTAACATTTTTAAATACTCTTTAACTGGCTTACCATACTACAAGCCATTCAAACTCGGATTTGGTGCCAATTCTCACCACGAGGTCCCGCGGGCAACATCAATCATTGCGCATGACCGGAGCTCCGATCTGTATTTGAACCACGGCTGAGCGCGGCACACGCTTCCAGCGTCATACCGCACAAGGGACCACCGCTCCGAGAATCCCCAGCTCGCAAGACGGGTGAGAGGTGTTACACACACCATACAATCTTTTACCACATCACCACGTGCAGGTACGCTAACTCTACAAGCGTGATAGCTAAATCGCTAAAACCCGATCTTGCACACTCACCGCAAAGAACTATACATATTGCCAGCTAAGGCACATCAGCACGGACCATCGATCCCTAATAGATTTCTATGGATGAACTCTGCTGATTGAACATATACACCGCGGCTGCTTTTATACCACCATCCATATAAGCAACTGCAGTGTATACAGTCCGATAATTCACCCCATCTTTACATATTGATGAACTTTACGGATGAGCCACATATCCAGGACTCACTCAAACTTTGCATATTGCCCGTTTGCCCATTAGTGCTCATCATGATTCAATAATCATTTAATTATTGTTTTTATTATTGTATATTACTGCACATCAGTGCTTATTTCTTGCTTGGATTTGCATATATTTGCTATATTAGGGTCAAATGGTTTTTTATACATGTCTTTATATATGATTTTATATTTGATTGTTTCACTTTCTATACTGATTGGTTATGGTACCATAATTTTTAACTCATTATTTTTACTTATCAAGTAAAGTGTTATTTAGTTTATTCTTCTCTCGGACCGTCTATTGTTTATCAATTACTATTTCAATCATCACACGACATTATTCTCTGACTTGTCTTGAGGACCTATACTTTTCTTTTACTTCCGAGTGACACTATATACTATCTATATACTGCTGGTGAGTGCCGCCTTTTATCCTTTATTCATTGTTCATACTATCCGTATACTGCAGGGCGAGTGACACTATATACTATCCGTATACTGCAGGGCGAGTGACACTATATACTATCTATATTCTGCAGGGGGAGTGACACTATCTGTATACTATCTATATATTGTCTATATACTGCACGGCGAGTGACACTATATACTATCTATATTCTGCAGGGCGAGTGACACTATCCATATACTATCTATATACTGCAGGGCGAGTGACACTATCCATATACTATCTATATACTGCAGGGCGAGTGACACTATCCATATACTATCTATATACTGCAGGGCGAGTGACACTATCCATATACTATCTATATACTGCAGGGCGAGTGACACTATCTGTATACTATCTATATATTGCAGGGCGAGTGACACTATCCATATACTATATACTGCAGGGCGAGTGACACTATATACTATCTATATACTGCAGGGCGAGTGACACTATATACTATCTATATACTGCAGGGCGAGTGACACTATCTGTATACTATCTATATACTGCAGGGCGAGTGACACTATCCATATACTATATACTGCAGGGCGAGTGACACTATATACTATCTATATACTGCAGGGCGAGTGACACTATATACTATCTATATACTGCAGGGCGAGTGACACTATCTGTATACTATCTATATACTGCAGGGCGAGTGACACTATCCATATACTATATACTGCAGGGCGAGTGACACTATATACTATCTTTATACTGCTGGTGAGTGACACTATCCATATACTATCTATATACTGCAGGGCGAGTGACACTATCCATATACTATCTATATACTGCAGGGCGAGTGACACTATCTGTATACTATCTATATACTGCAGGGCGAGTGACACTATCCATATACTATCTATATACTGCAGGGCGAGTGACACTATCCATATACTATCTATATACTGCAGGGCGAGTGACACTATATACTATCCGTATACTGCACGGCGAGTGACACTATATACTATCTATATTCTGCAGGGGGAGTGACACTATCTGTATACTATCTATATACTGCAGGGCGAGTGACACTATCCATATACTATATACTGCAGGGCGAGTGACACTATCCATATACTATATACTGCAGGGCGAGTGACATTATCCATATACTATCTATATACTGCAGGGCGAGTGACACTATCCATATACTATCTATATACTGCAGGGCGAGGGACACTATATACTATCTATATACTTCTGGTGAGTGACACTATATACTATCTGTATACTATCTATATACTGCAGGGCGAGTGACACTATCCATATACTATCTATATACTGCAGGGCGAGTGACACTATCTGTATACTATCTATATACTGCAGGGCGAGTGACACTATCCATATACTATATACTGCAGGGCGAGTGACACTATCCATATACTATATACTGCAGGGCGAGTGACATTATCCATATACTATCTATATACTGCAGGGCGAGTGACACTATCCATATACTATCTATATACTGCAGGGCGAGGGACACTATATACTATCTATATACTTCTGGTGAGTGACACTATATACTATCTGTATACTATCTATATACTGCAGGGCGAGTGACACTATCCATATACTATCTATATACTGCAGGGCGAGTGACACTATATACTATCTATATACTGCAGGGCGAGTGACACTATCCATATACTATCTATATACTGCAGGGCGAGTGACACTATATACTATCTATATACTGCAGGGCGAGTGACACTATCCATATACTATATACTGCAGGGCGAGTGACACTATCCATATACTATATACTGCAGGGCGAGTGACACTATCCATATACTATCTATATACTGCAGGGCGAGTGACACTATCCATATACTATCTATATACTGCAGGGCGAGGGACACTATATACTATCTATATACTTCTGGTGAGTGACACTATATACTATCTGTATACTATCTATATACTGCAGGGCGAGTGACACTATCCATATACTATATACTGCAGGGCGAGTGACACTATATACTATCTATATACTGCAGGGCGAGTGACACTATATACTATCTGTATACTATCTATATACTGCAGGGCGAGTGACACTATCCATATACTATATACTGCAGGGCGAGTGACACTATATACTATCTATATACTTCTGGTGAGTGCCGCCTTTTATCCTTTATTCAGTGATCATACAGCATGTTTATTTCGGATTGAGCACCAGCACATAGCGGACCCAGCCTGAGATACTGCCATCTTGGAGTATATAGACTGTATACAGATAGTGTCACTCCTTCTCCCTCAGGATTATAGCTACTTATACACAAGCCTGGAATCTTCCTGTGCTCAGGGGTCATGTGACTGGCACTGGGGCCCCACCCACTGTTATGTAGTGAAAGGGGAGGGCAGAGAGGTCATGTGACTGTCAGACCGCCCCCTCTCCTCCTCCTCCTATCACATTTTCACTTTCATTTCTCCTGTGAGATTCTCTTCCTGGTTTCCTCTGTAGCCGCAGTATGAAGAGACGGAACGCAGACGGCTGGTAATACAGAGGATTATATAGCACTCAGGTCAGTACATTATATTATATTACACTACAGGGGAGGGGTCAGTGCTGGGTAACTGTATATTATATTACACTACAGGGGAGGGGTCAGTGCTGGGTAACTGTATATTATATTATATTACACTACAGGGGAGGGGTCAGTGCTGGGTAACTGTATATTATATTACACTACAGGGGAGGGGTCAGTGCTGGGTAACTGTATATTATATTATATTATACTACAGGGGGAGGGGTCAGTGCTGGGTAACTGTATATTATATTATATTACACTACAGGGGAGGGGGCAGTGCTGGGTAACTGTATATTATATTATATTACACTACAGGGGGAGGGGTCAGTGCTGGGTAAACTGTATATTATATTACACTACAGGGGAGGGGTCAGTGCTGGGTAACTGTATATTATATTACACTACAGGGGAGGGGTCAGTGCTGGGTAACTGTATATTATATTATATTACTCTACAGGGGAGGGGTCAGTGCTGGGTAACTGTATATTATATTATACTACAAGGGGAGGGGTCAGTGCTGGGTAACTGTATATTATATTATATTACACTACAGGGGAGGGGTCAGTGCTGGGTAACTGTATATTATATTATATTACACTACAGGGGGAGGGGTCAGTGCTGGGTAACTGTATATTATATTACACTACAGGGGAGGGGTCAGTGCTGGGTAACTGTATATTATATTATACTACAGGGGGAGGGGTCAGTGCTGGGTAACTGTATATTATATTACACTACAGGGGAGGGGTCAGTGCTGGGTAACTGTATATTATATTATATTACACTACAGGGGAGGGGTCAGTGCTGGGTAACTATATATTATATTACACTACAGGGGAGGGGTCAGTGCTGGGTAACTGTATATTATATTATATTACACTACAGGGGGAGGGGTCAGTGCTGGGTAACTGTATATTATATTATATTACACTACAGGGGAGGGGTCAGTGCTGGGTAACTGTATATTATATTACACTACAGGGGAGGGGTCAGTGCTGGGTAACTGTATATTATATTATATTACACTACAGGGGAGGGGTCAGTGCTGGGTAACTGTATATTATATTATACTACAGGGGAGGGGTCAGTGCTGGGTAACTGTATATTATATTACACTACAGGGGGAGGGGTCAGTGCTGGGTAACTGTATATTATATTATATACTACAGGGGAGGGGTCAGTGCTGGGTAACTGTATATTATATTACACTACAAGGGGAGGGGTCAGGCTGGTAACTGTATATTATATTATACTAAAGGGGAGGGGTCAGTGCTGGGTAAACTATATATTATATTATATTACACTACAGGGGGAGGGGGGCAGTGCTGGGTAACTATATTATATTACCTACAGGGAAGGGTCCAGTGCTGGGTAACTGTATATTATAATTATATTACACTACAGGGGAGGGGTCAGTGCTGGGTAACTGTATATTATATTAAAGTACACTACAGGGGAGGGGTCAGTGCTGGGTAACTTATATTATATTATATTACACCTACCAGGGAGGGGTCAGTGCTGGGTAACTGTATATTTTATTATATTACTCTACAGGGGGAGGGGTCAGTGCTGGGTAACTGTATATATATCACTACAGGGGAGGGGGCCAGTGCTGGGTAACTGTATATTATATTACACTACAGGGGAGGGGTCAGTGCTGGGTAACTATATATTATATTATATTACACTACAGGGGAGGTGTGCAGTGCTGGGTAACTATATTATATTATATTACACTACAGGGGGAGGGGTCAGTGCTGGGTAACTGTATATTATATTATATTACACTACAGGGGGAGGGGTCAGTGCTGGGTAACTGTATATTATATTACACTACAGGGGAGGGGTCAGTGCTGGGTAACTGTATATTATATTACACTACAGGGGAGGGGTCAGTGCTGGGTAACTGTATATATTATATTACACTACAGGGGAGGGGTCAGTGCTGGGTAACTGTATATTATATTACACTACAGGGGAAGGGGTCAGTGCTGGGTAACTGATATTATATTATATTACACTACAGGGGAGGGGTCAGTGCTGGGTAACTGTATATATTATATTAAACTACAGGGGGAGGGGTCAGTGCTGGGTAACTGTATATTATATTACACTACAGGGGAGGGGTCAGTGCTTGGGTAACTGTATATTATATTATATTACACTACAGGGGAGGGGTCCAGTGCTGGGTAACTATAATATTATATTACACTACAGGGGAGGGGTCAGTGCTGGGTAACTGTATATTATATAACACTACAGGGGAGGGGTCAGTGCTGGGTAACTGTATATTATATTACACTACAGGGGAGGGGTCAGTGCTGGGTAACTGTATATTATATTATATTATACTACAGGGGGAGGGGTCAGTGCTGGGTAACTATATATTATATTATATTACACTACAGGGGAGGGGTCAGTGCTGGGTAACTATATTATATTATATTACACTACAGGGGAGGGGTCAGTGCTGGGTAACTGTATATTATATTATATTACACTACAGGGGAGGGGTCAGTGCTGGGTAACTGTATATTATATTACACTACAGGGGAGGGGTCAGTGCTGGGTAACTGTATATTATATTACACTACAGGGGAGGGGTCAGTGCTGGGTAACTGTATATTATATTATATTACACTACAGGGGGAGGGGTCAGTGCTGGGTAACTGTATATTATATTATATTACACTACAGGGGGAGGGGTGAGTGCTGGGTAACTGTATATTATATTACACTACAGGGGGAGGGGTCAGTGCTGGGTAACTGTATATTATATTATATTACACTACAGGGGAGGGGTCAGTGCTGGGTAACTGTATATTATATTATATTACACTACAGGGGAGGGGTCAGTGCTGGGTAACTGTATATTATATTATATTACACTACAGGGGAGGGGTCAGTGCTGGGTAACTGTATATTATATTACACTACAGGGGAGGGGTCAGTGGCTGGGTAACTGTATATTATATATATTACACTACAGGGGGAGGGGTCAGTGCTGGGTAACTGTATATTATATATTACACTACAGGGGGAGGGGTCAGTGCTGGGTAACTGTATATTATATTATATCACTACAGGGGAGGGGGTCAGTGCTGGGTAACTGTATATTATATATTACACTACAGGGGAGGGGTCAGTGCTGGGTAACTGTATATTATATTACACTACAGGGGAGGGGTCAGTGCTGGGTAACTGTATATTATATTACACTACAGGGGAGGGGTCAGTGCTGGGTAACTGTATATTATATTACACTACAGGGGAGGGGTCAGTGCTGGGTAACTATATATTATATTACACTACAGGGGAGGGATCAGTGCTGGGTAACTGTATATTATATTATATTACACTACAGGGGAGGGGTCAGTGCTGGGTAACTGTATATTATATTACACTACAGGGGAGGGGTCAGTGCTGGGTAACTGTATATTATATTACACTACAGGGGAGGGGTCAGTGCTGGGTAACTGTATATTATATTATATTACACTACAGGGGAGGGGTCAGTGCTGGGTAACTATATATTATATTACACTACAGGGGAGGGGTCAGTGCTGGGTAACTGTATATTATATTATATTACAGGGGAGGGGTCAGTGCTGGGTAACTGTATATTATATTACACTACAGGGGAGGGGTCAGTGCTGGGTAACTGTATATTATATTACACTACAGGGGAGGGGTCAGTGCTGGATAACTGTATATTATATTATATTACACTACAGGGGAGGGGTCAGTGCTGGGTAACTGTATATTATATTACACTACAGGGGAGGGGTCAGTGCTGGGTAACTGTATATTATATTATATTACACTACAGGGGAGGGGTCAGTACTGGGTAACTGTATATTATATTACACTACAGGGGAGGGGTCAGTGCTGGGTAACTGTATATTATATTACACTACAGGGGAGGGGTCAGTGCTGGGTAACTGTATATTATATTACACTACAGGGGAGGGGTCAGTGCTGGGTAACTGTATATTATATTACACTACAGGGGAGGGGTCAGTGCTGGGTAACTGTATATTATATTATATTACACTACAGGGGAGGGGTCAGTGCTGGGTAACTGTATATTATATTACACTACAGGGGAGGGGTCAGTGCTGGGTAACTGTATATTATATTATATTACACTACAGGGGGAGGGGTCAGTGCTGGGTAACTATATATTATATTACACTACAGGGGAGGGGTCAGTGCTGGGTAACTGTATATTATATTATATTATATTACACTACAGGGGAGGGGTCAGTGCTGGGTAACTATATTATATTACACTACAGGGGAGGGGTCAGTGCTGGGTAACTGTATATTATATTACACTACAGGGGAGGGGTCAGTGCTGGGTAACTGTATATTATATTACACTACAGGGGAGGGGTCAGTGCTGGGTAACTGTATATTATATTACACTACAGGGGAGGGGTCAGTGCTGGGTAACTGTATATTATATTACACTACAGGGGGAGGGGTCAGTGCTGGGTAACTGTATATTATATTACACTACAGGGGAGGGGTCAGTGCTGGGTAACTGTATATTATATTATATTACACTACAGGGGAGGGGTCAGTGCTGGGATAACTGTATATTATATTACACTACAGGGGAGGGGTCAGTGCTGGGTAACTTTATATTATATTACACTACAGGGGAGGGGTCAGTGCTGGGTAACTGTATATTATATTACACTACAGGGGAGGGGTCAGTGCTGGATAACTGTATATTATATTACACTACAGGGGAGGGGTCAGTGCTGGGTAACTGTATATTATATTACACTACAGGGGAGGGGTCAGTGCTGGGTAACTGTATATTATATTACACTACAGGGGAGGGGTCAGTGCTGGGTAACTGTATATTATATTATATTACACTACAGGGGAGGGGTCAGTGCTGGGTAACTGTATATTATATTATACTACAGGGGAGGGGTCAGTGCTGGGTAACTGTATATTATATTACACTACAGGGGAGGGGTCAGTGCTGGGTAACTGTATATTATATTACACTACAGGGGAGGGGTCAGTGCTGGGTAACTGTATATTATATTACACTACAGGGGAGGGGTCAGTGCTGGGTAACTGTATATTATATTACACTACAGGGGAGGGGTCAGTGCTGGGTAACTGTATATTATATTACACTACAGGGGAGGGGTCAGTGCTGGGTAACTTATATTATATTACACTACAGGGGAGGGGGTCAGTGCTGGGATAACTGTATATATATTACACTACAGGGGAGGGGTCAGTGTGGGTAACTGTATATATATATTAAACTACAGGGGAGAGGGTCAGTGCTGGGGTAACTGTATATTATATTACACTACAGGGGAGGGGTCAGTGCTGGGTAACTGTATATTATATTATACTACAGGGGGAGGGGTCAGTGCTGGGTAACTGTATATTATATTATATTACACTACAGGGGAGGGGTCAGTGCTGGTAACTGTATATTATATTACACTACAGGGGGAGGGGTCAGTGCTGAGTAACTGTATATTATGTTATATTACACTACAGGGGAGGGGTCAGTGCTGGGTAACTGTATATTATATTACACTACAGGGGGAGGGGTCAGTGCTGGGTAACTGTATATTATATTATATTACTCTACAGGGGAGGGGTCAGTGCTGGGTAACTATATTATATTACACTACAGGGGAGGGGTCAGTGCTGGGTAACTGTATATTATATTATATTACACTACAGGGGAGGGGTCAGTGCTGGGTAACTGTATATTATATTACACTACAGGGGAGGGGTCAGTGCTGGGTAACTGTATATTATATTACACTACAGGGGAGGGGTCAGTGCTGGGTAACTGTATATTATATTACACTACAGGGGAGGGGTCAGTGCTGGGTAACTGTATATTATATTATATTACACTACAGGGGAGGGGTCAGTGCTGGGTAACTGTATATTATATTACACTACAGGGGAGGGGTCAGTGCTGGGTAACTGTATATTATATTACACTACAGGGGAGGGGTCAGTGCTGGGTAACTGTATATTATATTACACTACAGGGGAGGGGTCAGTGCTGGGTAACTGTATATTATATTATATTACACTACAGGGGAGGGGTCAGTGCTGGGTAACTGTATATTATATTATATTACACTACAGGGGAGGGGTCAGTGCTGGGTAACTGTATATTATATTATACTACAGGGGAGGGGTCAGTGCTGGGTAACTGTATATTATATTATATTACACTACAGGGGAGGGGTCAGTGCTGGGTAACTGTATATTATATTATATTACACTACAGGGGAGGGGTCAGTGCTGGGTAACTGTATATTATATTATATTACACTACAGGGGAGGGGTCAGTGCTGGTAACTGTATATTATATTATATTACACTACAGGGGAAGGGTCAGTGCTGGGTAACTGTATATTATATTATATTACACTACAGGGGAGGGGTCAGTGCTGGGTAACTATATTATATTACACTACAGGGGAGGGGTCAGTGCTGGGTAACTATATTATATTACACTACAGGGGAGGGGTCAGTGCTGGGTAACTATATATTATATTACACTACAGGGGGAGGCGTCAGTGCTGGGTAACTGTATATTATATTATATTACACTACAGGGGAGGGGTCAGTGCTGGGTAACTGTATATTATATTACACTACAGGGGAGGGGTCAGTGCTGGGTAACTGTATATTATATTATATTACACTACAGGGGAGGGGTCAGTGCTGGGTAACTGTATATTATATTATATTACACTACAGGGGAGGGGTCAGTGCTGGGTAACTGTATATTATATTACACTACAGGGGAGGGGTCAGTGCTGGGTAACTGTATATTATATTATATTACACTACAGGGGAGGGGTCAGTGCTGGGTAACTGTATATTATATTATATTACACTACAGGGGAGGGGTCAGTGCTGGGTAACTGTATATTATATTACACTACAGGGGAGGGGTCAGTGCTGGGTAACTGTATATTATATTATATTACACTACAGGGGAAGGGTCAGTGCTGGGTAACTATATTATATTATATTACACTACAGGGGAGGGGTCAGTGCTGGGTAACTGTATATTATATTATATTACACTACAGGGGAGGGGTCAGTGCTGGTAACTGTATATTATATTATATTACACTACAGGGGAGGGGTCAGTGCTGGGTAACTGTATATTATATTACACTACAGGGGAGGGGTCAGTGCTGGGTAACTGTATATTATATTACACTACAGGGGAGGGGTCAGTACTGGGTAACTGTATATTATATTACACTACAGGGGAGGGGTCAGTGCTGGGTAACTGTATATTATATTACACTACAGGGGGAGGCGTCAGTGCTGGGTAACTGTATATAATATTATATTACACTACAGGGGAGGGGGCAGTGCTGGGTAACTGTATATTATATTACACTACAGGGGAGGGGTCAGTGCTGGGTAACTGTATATTATATTACACTACAGGGGAGGGGTCAGTGCTGGGTAACTGTATATTATATTACACTACAGGGGAGGGGTCAGTGCTGGGTAACTGTATATTATATTACACTACAGGGGAGGGGTCAGTGCTGGGTAACTGTATATTATATTATATTACACTACAGGGGAGGGGACAGTGCTGGGTAACTGTATATTATATTACACTACAGGGGAGGGGTCAGTGCTGGGTAACTGTATATTATATTATATTACACTACAGGGGGAGGCGTCAGTGCTGGGTAACTGTATATTATATTATATTACACTACAGGGGAGGGGTCAGTGCTGGGTAACTGTATATTATATTACACTACAGGGGGAGGGGTCAGTGCTGGGTAACTGTATATTATATTACACTACAGGGGAGGGGTCAGTGCTGGGTAACTGTATATTATATTATATTACACTACAGGGGAGGGGTCAGTGCTGGGTAACTGTATATTATATTACACTACAGGGGAGGGGTCAGTGCTGGGTACTGTATATTATATTACACTACAGGGGAGGGGTCAGTGCTGGGTAACTGTATATTATATTACACTACAGGGGAGGGGTCAGTGCTGGGTAACTGTATATTATATTACACTACAGGGGAGGGGTCAGTGCTGGGTAACTGTATATTATATTATATTACACTACAGGGGGAGGGGTCAGTGCTGGGTAACTGTATATTATATTATATTACACTACAGGGGAGGGGTCAGTGCTGGGTAACTGTATATTATATTACACTACAGGGGAGGGGTCAGTGCTGGGTAACTGTATATTATATTATATTACACTACAGGGGGAGGGGTCAGTGCTGGGTAACTGTATATTATATTACACTACAGGGGAGGGGCCAGTGCTGGGTAACTGTATATTATATTATACTACAGTGGAGGGGGCAGTGCTGGGTAACTGTATATTATATTATACTACAGGGGAGGGGTCAGTGCTGGGTAACTGTATATTATATTATATTACACTACAGGGGAGGGGTCAGTGCTGGGTAACTGTATATTATATTATATTACACTACAGGGGAGGGGTCAGTGCTGAGTAACTATATATTATATTACACTACAGGGGAGGGGTCAGTGCTGGGTAACTGTATATTATATTACACTACAGGGGAGGGGTCAGTGCTGGGTAACTGTATATTATATTACACTACAGGGGAGGGGTCAGTGCTGGGTAACTGTATATTATATTACACTACAGGGGAGGGGTCAGTGTTGGGTAACTGTATATTATATTATATTACACTACAGGGGAGGGGTCAGTGCTGGGTAACTGTATATTATATTATATTACACTACAGGGGAGGGGTCAGTGCTGGGTAACTGTATATTATATTATATTATACTACAGGGGGAGGGGTCAGTGCTGGGTAACTGTATATTATATTATATTACACTACAGGGGAGGGGTCAGTGCTGGGTAACTGTATATTATATTATATTATACTACAGGGGAGGGGTCAGTGCTGGGTAACTGTATATTATATTATATTACACTACAGGGGAGGAGTCAGTGCTGGATAACTGTATATTATATTATATTACACTACAGGGGAAGGGTCAGTGCTGGGTAACTATATTATATTACACTACAGGGGAGGGGTCAGTGCTGGGTAACTGTATATTATATTACACTACAGGGGAGGGGTCAGTGCTGGGTAACTGTATATTATATTACACTACAGGGGAGGGGTCAGTGCTGGGTAACTGTATATTATATTACACTACAGGGGAGGAGTCAGTGCTGGGTAACTGTATATTATATTATATTACACTATAGGGGAAGGGTCAGTGCTGGGTAACTATATTATATTATATTACACTACAGGGGAGGGGTCAGTGCTGGGTAACTGTATATTATATTACACTACAGGGGAGGGGTCAGTGCTGGGTAACTATATATTATATTACACTACAGGGGAGGGGTCAGTGCTGGGTAACTGTATATTATATTATATTACACTACAGGGGAGGGGTCAGTGCTGGGTAACTGTATATTATATTACACTACAGGGGAGGGGTCAGTGCTGGGTAACTGTATATTATATTACACTACAGGGGAGGGGTCAGTGCTGGTAACTGTATATTATATTATATTACACTACAGGGGAGGGGTCAGTGCTGGGTAACTGTATATTATATTATATTACACTACAGGGGAGGGGTCAGTGCTGGGTAACTGTATATTATATTACACTACAGGGGAGGGGTCAGTGCTGGGTAACTGTATATTATATTATATTACACTACAGGGGAGGGGTCAGTGCTGGGTAACTGTATATATTATATTACACTACAGGGGAGGGGTCAGTGCTGGGTAACTGTATATTATATTACACTACAGGGGAGGGGTCAGTGCTGGGTAACTGTATATTATATTATATTACACTACAGGGGAGGGGTCAGTGCTGGGTAACTGTATATTATATTATATTACACTACAGGGGAGGGGTCAGTGCTGGGTAACTGTATATTATATTATATTACACTACAGGGGAGGGGTCAGTGCTGGGTAACTGTATATTATATTACACTACAGGGGGAGGCGTCAGTGCTGGGTAACTGTATATTATATTATATTACACTACAGGGGAGGGGTCAGTGCTGGGTAACTGTATATTATATTACACTACAGGGGGAGGCGTCAGTGCTGGGTAACTGTATATTATATTACACTACAGGGGAGGGGTCAGTGCTGGGTAACTGTATATTATATTATATTACACTACAGGGGAAGGGTCAGTGCTGGGTAACTATATTATATTATATTACACTACAGGGGAGGGGTCAGTGCTGGGTAACTGTATATTATATTACACTACAGGGGAGGGGTCAGTGCTGGGTAACTGTATATTATATTACACTACAGGGGAGGAGTCAGTGCTGGGTAACTGTATATTATATTATATTACACTACAGGGGAAGGGTCAGTGCTGGGTAACTATATTATATTATATTACACTACAGGGGAGGGGTCAGTGCTGGGTAACTGTATATTATATTACACTACAGGGGAGGGGTCAGTGCTGGGTAACTGTATATTATATTACACTACAGGGGGAGGCGTCAGTGCTGGGTAACTGTATATTATATTATATTACACTACAGGGGAGGGGTCAGTGCTGGGTAACTGTATATTATATTACACTACAGGGGAGGGGTCAGTGCTGGGTAACTGTATATTATATTACACTACAGGGGAGGGGTCAGTGCTGGGTAACTGTATATTATATTACACTACAGGGGAGGGGTCAGTGCTGGGTAACTGTATATTATATTATATTACACTACAGGGGAGGGGTCAGTGCTGGTAACTGTATATTATATTATATTACACTACAGGGGAGGGGTCAGTGCTGGGTAACTGTATATTATATTATATTACACTGCAGGGGAGGGGTCAGTGCTGGGTAACTGTATATTATATTACACTACAGGGGGAGGCGTCAGTGCTGGGTAACTGTATATTATATTATATTACACTACAGGGGAGGGGTCAGTGCTGGGTAACTGTATATTATATTATATTACACTACAGGGGAGGGGTCAGTGCTGGGTAACTGTATATTATATTACACTACAGGGGAGGGGTCAGTGCTGGGTAACTGTATATTATATTATATTACACTACAGGGGGAGGGGTCAGTGCTGGGTAACTGTATATTATATTACACTACAGGGGAGGGGTCAGTGCTGGGTAACTATATTATATTATATTACACTACAGGGGAGGGGTCAGTGCTGGGTAACTGTATATTATATTATATTACACTACAGGGGAGGGGTCAGTGCTGGGTAACTGTATATTATATTATATTACACTACAGGGGAGGGGTCAGTGCTGGTAACTGTATATTATATTATATTACACTACAGGGGAGGGGTCAGTGCTGGGTAACTGTATATTATATTATATTACACTACAGGGGAGGGGTCAGTGCTGGGTAACTGTATATTATATTATATTACACTACAGGGGAGGGGTCAGTGCTGGGTAACTGTATATTATATTATATTACACTACAGGGGAGGGGTCAGTGCTGGGTAACTGTATATTATATTACACTACAGGGGAGGGCGTCAGTGCTGGGTAACTGTATATTATATTACACTACAGGGGAGGGGTCAGTGCTGGGTAACTGTATATTATATTATATTACACTACAGGGGAGGGGTCAGTGCTGGGGTAACTGTATATTATATTACACTACAGGGGAGGGGTCAGTGCTGGGTAACTGTATATTATATTACACTACAGGGGAGGGGTCAGTGCTGGGTAACTGTATATTATATTATATTACACTACAGGGGGAGGCGTCAGTGCTGGGTAACTGTATATTATATTATATTACACTACAGGGGAGGGGTCAGTGCTGGGTAACTGTATATTATATTACACTACAGGGGAGGCGGTCAGTGCTGGGTAACTGTATATTATATTACACTACAGGGGAGGGGTCAGTGCTGGGTAACTGTATATTATATTATATTACACTACAGGGGAGGGGTCAGTGCTGGGTAACTGTATATTATATTACACTACAGGGGAGGGGTCAGTGCTGGGTAACTGTATATTATATTATATTACACTACAGGGGGAGGGGTCAGTGCTGGGTAACTGTATATTATATTATATTACACTACAGGGGAGGGGTCAGTGCTGGGTAACTGTATATTATATTACACTACAGGGGAGGGGTCAGTGCTGGGTAACTGTATATTATATTATATTACACTACAGGGGGAGGGGTCAGTGCTGGGTAACTGTATATTATATTATACTACAGGGGAGGGGTCAGTGCTGGGTAACTGTATATTATATTATATTACACTACAGGGGAGGGGTCAGTGCTGGGTAACTGTATATTATATTATATTACACTACAGGGGAGGGGTCAGTGCTGGGTAACTGTATATTATATTATACTACAGGGGAGGGGTCAGTGCTGGGTAACTGTATATTATATTATATTACACTACAGGGGAGGGGTCAGTGCTGGGTAACTGTATATTATATTATATTACACTACAGGGGAGGGGTCAGTGCTGGGTAACTGTATATTATATTACACTACAGGGGAGGGGTCAGTGCTGGGTAACTGTATATTATATTATACTACAGGGGAGGGGTCAGTGCTGGGTAACTGTATATTATATTATACTACAGGGGAGGGGTCAGTGCTGGGTAACTGTATATTATATTACACTACAGGGGAGGGGTCAGTGCTGGGTAACTGTATATTATATTATATTACACTACAGGGGAGGGGTCAGTGCTGGAGTAACTATATATTATATTACACTACAGGGGAGGGGTCAGTGCTGGGTAACTGTATATTATATTACACTACAGGGGAGGGGTCAGTGCTGGGTAACTGTATATTATTATATTACACTACAGGGGAGGGGTCAGTGCTGGGTAACTGTATATTATATTATATTACACTACAGGGGAGGGGTCAGTGCTGGGTAACTGTATATTATATTATATTACACTACAGGGGAGGGGTCAGTGCTGGGTAACTGTATATTATATTATATTACACTACAGGGGGAGGGGTCAGTGCTGGGTAACTGTATATATTATATTACACTACAGGGGAGGGGTCAGTGCTGGGTAACTGTATATTATATTACACTACAGGGGAGGGGTCAGTGCTGGGTAACTGTATATTATATTATACTACAGGGGAGGGGTCAGTGCTGGGTAACTGTATATTATATATATACACTACAGGGGAGGAGTCAGTGCTGGATAACTGTATATATATTATATTACACTACAGGGGAGGGGTCAGTGCTGGGTAACTGTATATTATATTACACTACAGGGGAGGGGTCAGTGCTGGGTAACTGTATATTATATTACACTACAGGGGAGGGGTCAGTGCTGGGTAACTGTATATTATATTACACTACAGGGGAGGGGTCAGTGCTGGGTAACTGTATATTATATTACACTACAGGGGAGGGGTCAGTGCTGGGTAACTGTATATTATATTATATTACACTACAGGGGAGGGGTCAGTGCTGGGTAACTGTATATTATATTACACTACAGGGGAGGGGTCAGTGCTGGGTAACTGTATATTATATTACACTACAGGGGAAGGGTCAGTGCTGGGTAACTATATTATATTATATTACACTACAGGGGAGGGGTCAGTGCTGGGTAACTGTATATTATATTACACTGCAGGGGAGGGGTCAGTGCTGGGTAACTATATATTATATTACACTACAGGGGAGGGGTCAGTGCTGGGTAACTGTATATTATATTATATTACACTACAGGGGAGGGGTCAGTGCTGGGTAACTGTATATTATATTACACTACAGGGGAGGGGTCAGTGCTGGGTAACTGTATATTATATTATATTACACTACAGGGGAGGGGTCAGTGCTGGGTAACTGTATATTATATTATATTACACTACAGGGGAGGGGTCAGTGCTGGGTAACTGTATATTATATTACACTACAGGGGAGGGGTCAGTGCTGGGTAACTGTATATTATATTATATTATATTACACTACAGGGGAGGGGTCAGTGCTGGGTAACTATATTATATTACACTACAAGGGGAGGGGTCAGTGCTGGGTAACTGTATATTATATTACACTACAGGGGAGGGGTCAGTGCTGGGTAACTGTATATTATATTATATTACACTACAGGGGAGGGGTCAGTGCTGGGTAACTATATTATATTACACTACAGGGGAGGGGTCAGTGCTGGGTAACTGTATATTATATTACACTACAGGGGAGGGGTCAGTGCTGGGTAACTGTATATTATATTATATTACACTACAGGGGAAGGGTCAGTGCTGGGTAACTGTATATTATATTACAGGGGAGGGGTCAGTGCTGGGTAACTGTATATTATATTATATTACACTACAGGGGGAGGGGTCAGTGCTGGGTAACTGTATATTATATTATATTACACTACAGGGGAGGGGTCAGTGCTGGGTAACTGTATATTATATTACACTACAGGGGAGGGGTCAGTGCTGGGTAACTATATATTATATTACACTACAGGGGAGGGGTCAGTGCTGGGTAACTGTATATTATATTATATTACACTACAGGGGAGGGGTCAGTGCTGGGTAACTATATTATATTACACTACAGGGGAGGGGTCAGTGCTGGGTAACTGTATATTATATTATATTACACTACAGGGGAGGGGTCAGTGCTGGGTAACTGTATATTATATTACACTACAGGGGAGGGGTCAGTGCTGGGTAACTGTATATTATATTATACTACAGGGGAGGGGTCAGTGCTGGGTAACTGTATATTATATTATATTACACTACAGGGGAGGGGTCAGTGCTGGGTAACTATATATTATATTACACTACAGGGGAGGGGTCAGTGCTGGGTAACTTTATTATAATATATTACTCTACAGGGGAGGGGTCAGTGCTGGGTAACTGTATATTATATTACACTACAGGGGAGGGGTCAGTGCTGGGTAACTTTATTATAATATATTACTCTACAGGGGAGGGGTCAGTGCTGGGTAACTGTATATTATATTACACTACAGGGGAGGGGTCAGTGCTGGGTAACTGTATATTATATTACACTACAGGGGAGGGGTCAGTGCTGGGTAACTGTATATTATATTACACTACAGGGGGAGGCGTCAGTGCTGGGTAACTGTATATTATATTATATTACACTACAGGGGAGGGGTCAGTGCTGGGTAACTGTATATTATATTATATTACACTACAGGGGAGGGGTCAGTGCTGGGTAACTGTATATTATATTACACGGTAGGGGTCAGTGCTGGGTAACTATATTATATTACACTACAGGGGAGGGGTCAGTGCTGGGTAACTGTATATTATATTACACTACAGGGGAGGGGTCAGTGCTGGGTAACTGTATATTATATTATATTACTCTACAGGGGAGGGGTCAGTGCTGGGTAACTGTATATTATATTATATTACACTACAGGGGAGGGGTCAGTACTGGGTAACTGTATATTATATTATATTACACTACAGGGGAGGGGTCAGTGCTGGGTAACTGTATATTATATTATATTACACTACAGGTGAGGGGTCAGTGCTGGGTAACTGTATATTATATTATATTACACTACAGGGGAGGGGTCAGTGCTGGGTAACTGTATATTATATTACACTACAGGGGAGGGGTCAGTGCTGGGTAACTATATTATATTATATTACACTACAGGGGGAGGGGTCAGTGCTGGGTAACTGTATATTATATTACACTACAGGGGAGGGGTCAGTGCTGGGTAACTGTATATTATATTACACTACAGGAGGAGAGGTCAGTGCTGGGTAACTGTATATTATATTATATTACACTACAGGGGAGGGGTCAGTGCTGGGTAACTGTATATTATATTATATTACACTACAGGGGAGGGGTCAGTGCTGGGTAACTGTATATTATATTACACTACAGGGGAGGGGTCAGTGCTGGGTAACTATATTATATTATATTACACTACAGGGGGAGGGGTCAGTGCTGGGTAACTGTATATTATATTACACTACAGGGGAGGGGTCAGTGCTGGGTAACTGTATATTATATTATATTACACTACAGGGGAGGGGTCAGTGCTGGGTAACTGTATATTATATTACACTACAGGGGAGGGGTCAGTGCTGGGTAACTGTATATTATATTACACGGTAGGGGTCAGTGCTGGGTAACTGTATATTATATTATATTACACTACAGGGGAGGGGTCAGTGCTGGGTAACTGTATATTATATTACACTACAGGGGAGGGGTCAGTGCTGGGTAACTGTATATTATATTACACTACAGGGGAGGGGTCAGTGCTGGGTAACTGTATTATATTACACTACAGGGGGAGGGGTCAGTGCTGGGTAACTGTATATTATATTATATTACACTACAGGGGAGGGGTCAGTGCTGGGTAACTGTATATTATATTACACTACAAGGGGAGGGGTCAGTGCTGGGTAACTGTATATTATATTACACTACAGGGGAGGGGTCAGTGCTGGGTAACTGTATATTATATTACACTACAGGGGAGGGGTCAGTGCTGGGTAACTGTATATTATATTATATTACACTACAGGGGAAGGGTCAGTGCTGGGTAACTGTATATTATATTACAGGGGAGGGGTCAGTGCTGGGTAACTGTATATTATATTATATTACACTACAGGGGAAGGGTCAGTGCTGGGTAACTGTATATTATATTACAGGGGAGGGGTCAGTGCTGGGTAACTGTATATTATATTATATTACACTACAGGGGAGGGGTCAGTGCTGGGTAACTGTATATTATATTATATTACACTACAGGGGAGGGGTCAGTGCTGGGTAACTGTATATTATATTACACTACAGGGGAGGGGTCAGTGCTGGGTAACTGTATATTATATTACACTACAGGGGGAGGGGTCAGTGCTGGGTAACTGTATATTATATTATATTACACTACAGGGGAGGGGTCAGTGCTGGGTAACTGTATATTATATTACACTACAGGGGAGGGGTCAGTGCTGGGTAACTGTATATTATATTACACTACAGGGGAGGGGTCAGTGCTGGGTAACTGTATATTATGTTATAATACACTACAGGGGAGGGGTCAGTGCTGGGTAACTATATTATATTACACTACAGGGGAGGGGTCAGTGCTGGGTAACTGTATATTATATTATATTACACTACAGGGGAGGGGTCAGTGCTGGGTAACTGTATATTATATTACACTACAGGGGAGGGGTCAGTGCTGGGTAACTGTATATTATATTACACTACAGGGGAGGGGTCAGTGCTGGGTAACTGTATATTATATTATATTATATTACACTACAGGGGAGGGGTCAGTGCTCGGTAACTATATTATATTACACTACAAGGGGAGGGGTCAGTGCTGGGTAACTGTATATTATATTATATTACACTACAGGGGAGGGGTCAGTGCTGGGTAACTGTATATTATATTACACTACAGGGGAGGGGTCAGTGCTGGGTAACTGTATATTATATTACACTACAGGGGAGGGGTCAGTGCTGGGTAACTGTATATTATATTACACTACAGGGGAGGGGTCAGTGCTGGGTAACTGTATATTATATTATATTACACTACAGGGGTGGGGTCAGTGCTGGGTAACTGTATATTATATTACACTACAGGGGAGGGGTCAGTGCTGGGTAACTGTATATTATATTATATTACACTACAGGGGAGGGGTCAGTGCTGGGTAACTGTATATTATATTACACTACAGGGGAGGGGTCAGTGCTGGGTAACTGTATATTATATTATACTACAGGGGAGGGGTCAGTGCTGGGTAACTGTATATTATATTACACTACAGGGGAGGGGTCAGTGCTGGGTAACTATATATTATATTACACTACAGGGGAGGGGTCAGTGCTGGGTAACTATATTATATTACACTACAGGGGGAGGGGTCAGTGCTGGGTAACTGTATATTATATTACACTACAGGGGAGGGGTCAGTGCTGGGTAACTGTATATTATATTATTTTACACTACAGGGGAGGGGTCAGTGCTGGGTAACTGTATATTATATTACACTACAGGGGAGGGGTCAGTGCTGGGTAACTGTATATTATATTACACTACAGGGGAGGGGTCAGTGCTGGGTAACTGTATATTATATTATATTACACTACAGGGGAGGGGTCAGTACTGGGTAACTGTATATTATATTACACTTAATGGGAGGGGTCAGTGCTGGATAACTGTATATTATATTACACTACAGGGGGAGGGGTCAGTGCTGGGTAACTGTATATTATATTATATTACACTACAGGGGAGGGGTCAGTGCTGGGTAACTGTATATTATATTATATTACACTACAGGGGAGGGGTCAGTGCTGGGTAACTGTATATTATATTATATTACACTACAGGGGAGGGTTCAGTGCTGGGTAACTGTATATTATATTATATTACACTACAGGGGGAGGGGTCAGTTCTGGGTAACTGTATATTATATTACACTACAGGGGAGGGGTCAGTGCTGGATAACTGTATATTATATTACACTACAGGGGAGGGGTCAGTGCTGGGTAACTGTATATTATATTACACTACAGGGGAGGGGTCAGTGCTGGGTAACTGTATATTATATTACACTACAGGGGGAGGGGTCAGTGCTGGGTAACTGTATATTATATTACACTACAGGGGAGGGGTCAGTGCTGGGTAACTGTATATTATATTATATTACACTACAGGGGAGGGGTCAGTACTGGGTAACTGTATATTATATTACACTACAGGGGAGGGGTCAGTGCTGGGTAACTGTATATTATATTATACTACAGGGGAGGGGGCAGTGCTGGGTAACTGTATATTATATTATATTACACTACAGGGGAGGGGTCAGTGCTGGGTAACTGTATATTATATTACACTACAGGGGAGGGGTCAGTGCTGGGTAACTGTATATTATATTACACTACAGGGGAGGGGTCAGTGCTGGATAACTGTATATTATATTACACTACAGGGGAGGGGTCAGTGCTTGGTAACTATATATTATATTATATTACACTACAGGGGGAGGGGTCAGTGCTGGGTAACTGTATATTATATTACACTACAGGGGAGGGGTCAGTGCTGGGTAACTGTATATTATATTACACTACAGGGGAGGGGTCAGTGCTGGGTAACTGTATATTATATTATATTACACTACAGGGGAGGGGTCAGTGCTGGGTAACTATATATTATATTATATTACACTAAAGGGGAGGGGTCAGTGCTGGGTAACTGTATATTATATTATATTACACTACAGGGGAGGGGTCAGTGCTGGGTAACTGTATATTATGTTATGTTACACTACAGGGGAGGGGTCAGTGCTGGGTAACTGTATATTATATTATATTACACAACAGGGGAGGGGTCAGTGCTGGATAACTGTATATTATATTATATTACAGGGGAGGGGTCAGTGCTGGGTAACTGTATATTATATTATACTACAGGGGAGGGGTCAGTGCTGGGTAACTGTATATTATATTACACTACAGGGGAGGGGTCAGTGCTGGGTAACTGTATATTATATTATATTACACTACAGGGGAGGGGTCAGTGCTGGGTAACTGTATATTATATTATATTACACTACAGGGGAGGGGTCAGTGCTGGGTAACTGTATATTATATTACACTACAGGGGGAGGGGTCAGTGCTGGGTAACTGTATATTATATTACACTACAGGGGAAGGGTCAGTGCTGGGTAACTGTATATTATATTATATTACACTACAGGGGAGGGGTCAGTGCTGGGTAACTGTATATTATATTATATTACACTACAGGGGAGGGGTCAGTGCTGAGTAACTATATATTATATTACACTACAGGGGAGGGGTCAGTGCTGGGTAACTGTATATTATATTATATTACACTACAGGGGAAGGGTCAGTGCTGGGTAACTGTATATTATATTATATTACACTACAGGGGAGGGGTCAGTGCTGGGTAACTATATTATATTACACTACAGGGGAGGGGTCAGTGCTGGGTAACTGTATATTATATTATATTACACTACAGGGGAAGGGTCAGTGCTGGGTAACTGTATATTATATTACACTACAGGGGAGGGGTCAGTGCTGGGTAACTGTATATTATATTATACTACAGGGGAGGGGTCAGTGCTGGGTAACTGTATATTATATTATATTACACTACAGGGGAGGGGTCAGTGCTGGGTAACTGTATATTATATTACACTACAGGGGGAGGGGTCAGTGCTGGGTAACTGTATATTATATTATATTACACTACAGGGGAGGGGTCAGTGCTGGGTAACTGTATATTAAATTACACTACAGGGGGGTCAGTGCTGGGTAACTGTATATTATGTTATATTACACTACAGGGGAGGGGTCAGTGCTGGGTAACTATATTATATTACACTACAGGGGAGGGGTCAGTGCTGGGTAACTATATTATATTACACTACAGGGGAGGGGTCAGTGCTGGGTAACTGTATATTATATTACACTACAGGGGGGTCAGTGCTGGGTAACTGTATATTATGTTATATTACACTACAGGGGAGGGGTCAGTGCTGGGTAACTATATTATATTACACTACAGGGGAGGGGTCAGTGCTGGGTAACTGTATATTATATTATATTACACTACAGGGGAGGGGTCAGTGCTGGGTAACTGTATATTATATTACACTACAGGGGAGGGGTCAGTGCTGGGTAACTGTATATTATATTATATTACACTACAGGGGAAGGGTCAGTGCTGGGTAACTGTATATTATATTACACTACAGGGGAGGGGTCAGTGCTGGGTAACTGTATATTATATTACACTACAGGGGAGGGGTCAGTGCTGGGTAACTGTATATTATATTACACTACAGGGGAGGGGTCAGTGCTGGGTAACTGTATATTATATTACACTACAGGGGAGGGGTCAGTGCTGGGTAACTGTATATTATATTACACTACAGGGGAGGGGTCAGTGCTGGGTAACTGTATATTATATTACACTACAGGGGAGGGGTCAGTGCTGGGTAACTGTATATTATATTATATTACACTACAGGGGAGGGGTCAGTGCTGGGTAACTGTATATTATATTATACTACAGGGGAGGGGTCAGTGCTGGGTAACTATATATTATATTACACTACAGGGGAGGGGTCAGTGCTGGGTAACTGTATATTATATTATATTACACTACAGGGGGAGGGGTCAGTGCTGGGTAACTGTATATTATATTACATTACAGGGGAGGGGGCAGTGCTGGGTAACTGTATATTATATTACACTACAGGGGAGGGGTCAGTGCTGGGTAACTGTATATTATATTACACTACAGGGGGAGGGGTCAGTGCTGGGTAACTGTATATTATATTATATTACACTACAGGGGAGGGGTCAGTGCTGGGTAACTGTATATTATATTACACTACAGGGGAGGGGTCAGTGCTGGGTAACTGTATATTATGTTATATTACACTACAGGGGAGGGGTCAGTGCTGGGTAACTATATTATATTACACTACAGGGGAGGGGTCAGTGCTGGGTAACTGTATATTATATTACACTACAAGGGGAGGGGTCAGTGCTGGGTAACTGTATATTATATTACACTACAGGGGAGGGGTCAGTGCTGGGTAACTGTATATTATATTACACTACAGGGGAGGGGTCAGTGCTGGGTAACTGTATATTATATTACATTACAGGGGAGGGGTCAGTGCTGGGTAACTGTATATTATATTATATTACACTACAGGGGGAGGGGTCAGTGCTGGGTAACTGTATATTATATTACACTACAGGGGAGGGGTCAGTGCTGGGTAACTGTATATTATATTACACTACAGGGGAGGGGTCAGTGCTGGGTAACTGTATATTATATTACACTACAGGGGAGGGGTCAGTGCTGGGTAACTGTATATTATATTATATTACACTACAGGGGAGGGGTCAGTGCTGGGTAACTGTATATTATATTATATTACACTACAGGGGAGGGGTCAGTGCTGGGTAACTGTATATTATATTATATTACACTACAGGGGAGGGGTCAGTGCTGGGTAACTGTATATTATATTACACTACAGGGGAGGGGTCAGTGCTGGGTAACTGTATATTATATTACACTACAGGGGAGAGGTCAGTGCTGGGTAACTGTATATTATATTACACTACAGGGGAGGAGTCAGTGCTGGGTAACTGTATATTATATTATATTACACTACAGGGGAGGGGTCAGTGCTGGGTAACTGTATATTATGTTATGTTACACTACAGGGGAGGGGTCAGTGCTGGGTAACTATATATTATATTACACTACAGGGGAGGGGTCAGTGCTGGGTAACTGTATATTATATTACACTACAAGGGGAGGGGTCAGTGCTGGGTAACTGTATATTATATTACACTACAGGGGAGGGGTCAGTGCTGGGTAACTGTATATTATATTATATTACACTACAGGGGAAGGGTCAGTGCTGGGTAACTGTATATTATATTACACTACAGGGGAGGGGTCAGTGCTGGGTAACTGTATATTATATTATATTACACTACAGGGGAAGGGTCAGTGCTGGGTAACTGTATATTATATTACACTACAGGGGGAGGGGTCAGTGCTGGGTAACTGTATATTATATTATATTACACTACAGGGGAGGGGTCAGTGCTGGGTAACTGTATATTATATTACACTACAGGGGAGGGGTCAGTGCTGGGTAACTGTATATTATATTACACTACAGGGGAGGGGTCAGTGCTGGGTAACTGTATATTATATTACACTACAGGGGAGGGGTCAGTGCTGGGTAACTGTATATTATATTATATTATATTACACTACAGGGGAGGGGTCAGTGCTGGGTAACTATATTATATTATATTACACTACAGGGGAGGGGTCAGTGCTGGGTAACTGTATATTATATTATATTACACTACAGGGGAGGGGTCAGTGCTGGGTAACTGTATATTATATTACACTACAGGGGAGGGGTCAGTGCTGGGTAACTGTATATTATATTATATTACACTACAGGGGAGGGGTCAGTGCTGGGTAACCATATATTATATTATACTACAAGGGAGGGGTCAGTGCTGGGTAACTGTATATTATATTATATTACACTACAGGGGAGGGGTCAGTGCTGGGTAACTGTATATTATATTATATTACACTACAGGGGAGGGATCAGTGCTGGGTAACTGTATATTATATTACACTACAGGGGAGGGGTCAGTGCTGGGTAACTGTATATTATATTACACTACAGGGGAGGGGTCAGTGCTGGGTAACTGTATATTATATTACACTACAGGGGAGGGATCAGTGCTGGGTAACTGTATATTATATTACACTACAGGGGAGGGGTCAGTGCTGGGTAACTGTATATTATATTACACTACAGGGGAGGGGTCAGTGCTGGGTAACTATATTATATTACACTACAGGGGAGGGGTCAGTGCTGGGTAACTGTATATTATATTACACTACAGGGGAGGGGTCAGTGCTGGGTAACTGTATATTATATTATATTACACTACAGGGGAGGGGTCAGTGCTGGGTAACTGTATATTATATTATACTACAGGGGAGGGGTCAGTGCTGGGTAACTGTATATTATATTATATTACACTACAGGGGAGGGGTCAGTGCTGGGTAACTATATTATAATTTATTATTCTACAGGGGGAGGGGTCAGTGCTGGGTAACTGTATATTATATTACACGGTAGGGGTCAGTGCTGGGTAACTATATTATATTACACTACAGGGGGAGGGGTCAGTGCTGGGTAACTGTATATTATATTATTTTACACTACAGGGGAGGGGTCAGTGCTGGGTAACTATATTATATTACACTACAGGGGGAGGGGTCAGTGCTGGGTAACTGTATATTATATTATATTACACTACAGGGGAGGGGTCAGTGCTGGGTAACTGTATATTATATTACACTACAGGGGAGGGGTCAGTGCTGGGTAACTGTATATTATATTACACTACAGGGAGAGGGGTCAGTGCTGGGTAACTGTATATTATATCATATTACACTACAGGGGAGGGGTCAGTGCTGGGTAACTATATATTATATTATATTACACTACAGGGGAGGGGTCAGTGCTGGGTAACTGTATATTATATTACACTACAGGGGGAGGGGTCAGTGCTGGGTAACTGTATATTATATTATACTACAGGGGAGGGGTCAGTACTGGGTAACTGTATATTATATTACACTAAATGGGAGGGGTCAGTGCTGGGTAACTGTATATTATATTACACTACAGGGGGAGGGGTCAGTGCTGGGTAACTGTATATTATATTATATTACACTACAGGAGGAGGGGTCAGTGCTGGGTAACTGTATATTATATTATATTACACTACAGGGGAGGGGTCAGTGCTGGGTAACTGTATATTATATTATATTACACTACAGGGGAGGGGTCAGTGCTGGGTAACTGTATATTATATTACACTACAGGGGAGGGGTCAGTGCTGGGTAACTGTATATTATATTATATTACACTACAGGGGAGGGGTCAGTACTGGGTAACTGTATATTATATTACACTACAGGGGAGGGGTCAGTGCTGGGTAACTGTATATTATATTATACTACAGGGGAGGGGGCAGTGCTGGGTAACTGTATATTATATTATATTACACTACAGGGGAGGGGTCAGTGCTGGGTAACTGTATATTATATTACACTACAGGGGAGGGGTCAGTGCTGGGTAACTGTATATTATATTATATTACACTACAGGGGAGGGGTCAGTGCTGGGTAACTATATTATATTACACTACAGGGGAGGGGTCAGTGCTGGGTAACTGTATATTATATTATATTACACTACAGGGGGAGGGGTCAGTGCTGGGTAACTGTATATTATATTATATTACACTACAGGGGAGGGGTCAGTGCTGGGTAACTGTATATTATATTACACGGTAGGGGTCAGTGCTGGGTAACTGTATATTATATTATATTACACTACAGGGGGAGGGGTCAGTGCTGGGTAACTGTATATTATATTACACTACAGGGGGAGGGGGTCAGTGCTGGGTAACTGTATATTATATTACACTACAGGGGAGGGGTCAGTGCTGGGTAACTGTATATTATATTATATTACACTACAGGTGAGGGGTCAGTGCTGGGTAACTGTATATTATATTACACTACAGGGGAGGGGTCAGTGCGGGTAACTGTATATTATATTACACTACAGGGAGGGGGTCAGTGCTGGGTAACTGTATAGTATTATATTACACTACAGGGGAGGGGGTCAGTGCTGGGTAACTATATATTATATTATAGTACACTAAAGGGGAGGGGGGTCAGTGCTGGGTAACTGTATATTATATTATATTAGCACTACAGGGGAGGGGGTCAGTGCTGAGTAACTGTATATTATATTACACGGGAGGGGTCAGTGCTGGGTAACTATATTATATTATATTACACTACAGGGGGAGGGGTCAGTGCTGGGTAACTGTATATTAATAATATTACACTACAGGGGAGGGGGTCAGTGCTGGGTAACTGTATATTATATTATATTACACTACAGGGGAGGGGTCAGTGCTGGGTAACTAGATATAGATATTATATTACACTAAGGGGAGGGGTCAGTGCTGGGTAACTGTATTATATTATATTACACTACAGGGAGGGTCAGTGCTGGGTAACTGTATATTATATTATTTATACTACAGGGGGAGTGGGCAGTTGCTGTGGTAACTGTATATATATTTATATTACACTACAGGGGGAGGGGTCAGTGCTGGGTAACTGTATATTATATTACACTACAGGGGAGGGGGTCAGGGCTGGGTAACTGTATATTATATTACACTACAGGGGAGGGGTCAGTGCTGGTACTGTATACTATTATAATTACACTACAGGGGAGGGTCAGTGCTGGGTAACTGTATATTATATTACACTACAGGGGAGGGGGCAGTGCTGTGTAACTGTATATTATAGTTATATTACACTACAGGGGAGGGTCAGTGCTGGGTACTGTATATTATATTACACTACAGGGGAGGGGTCAGTGCTGGGTAACTGTATATTATTATATACACTACAGGGGAGGGTCAGTGCTGGGTAACTGTATATTATATTATATTACACTACAGGGGGAGGCGTCAGTGCTGGGTAACTGTATATTATATTATATTACACTACAGGGGAGGGGTCAGTGCTGGGTAACTGTATATTATATTACACTACAGGGGGAGGGGTCAGTGCTGGGTAACTGTATATTATATTATATTACACTACAGGGGAGGGGTCAGTGCTGGGTAACTGTATATTATATTATATTATATTACACTACAGGGGAGGGGTCAGTGCTGGGTAACTATATTATATTACACTACAAGGGGAGGGGTCAGTGCTGGGTAACTGTATATTATATTATTTACACTACAGGGGAGGGTCAGTGCTGGGTAACTGTATATTATATTATATTACACTACAGGGGAGGGGTCAGTGCTGGGTAACTGTATATTATATTATATTACACTACAGTGGAGGGGTCAGTGCTGGGTATCTGTATATTATATTATATTACACTACAGGGGAGGGGTCAGTGCTGGGTAACTGTATATTATATTACACTACAGGGGAGGGGTCAGTGCTGGGTAACTGTATATTATATTATATTACACTACAGGGGAGGGGTCAGTGCTGGGTAACCATATATTATATTATACTACAAGGGAGGGGTCAGTGCTGGGTAACTGTATATTATATTATATTACACTACAGGGGAGGGGTCAGTGCTGGGTAACTGTATATTATATTATACTACAGGGGAGGGGTCAGTGCTGGGTAACTGTATATTATATTATATTACACTACAGGGGAGGGATCAGTGCTGGGTAACTGTATATTATATTACACTACAGGGGAGGGGTCAGTGCTGGGTAACTGTATATTATATTACACTACAGGGGAGGGATCAGTGCTGGGTAACTGTATATTATATTATATTACACTACAGGGGAGGGGTCAGTGCTGGGTAACTGTATATTATATTACACTACAGGGGAGGGGTCAGTGCTGGGTAACTGTATATTATATTACACTACAGGGGAGGGGTCAGTGCTGGGTAACTGTATATTATATTATATTACACTACAGGGGAGGGGTCAGTGCTGGGTAACTGTATATATTATATTACACTACAGGGGAGGGGTCAGTGCTGGGTAACTGTATATTATATTATATTACACTACAGGGGAGGGGTCAGTGCTGGGTAACTGTATATTATATTATACTACAGGGGAGGGGTCAGTGCTGGGTAACTGTATATTATATTATATTACACTACAGGGGAGGGGTCAGTGCTGGGTAACTATATTATAATATATTACTCTACAGGGGGAGGGGTCAGTGCTGGGTAACTGTATATTATATTACACGGTAGGGGTCAGTGCTGGGTAACTATATTATATTACACTACAGGGGGAGGGGTCAGTGCTGGGTAACTGTATATTATATTATTTTACACTACAGGGGAGGGGTCAGTGCTGGGTAACTATATTATATTACACTACAGGGGGAGGGGTCAGTGCTGGGTAACTGTATATTATATTATATTACACTACAGTGGAGGGGTCAGTGCTGGGTAACTGTATATTATATTACACTACAGGGGAGGGGTCAGTGCTGGGTAACTGTATATTATATTACACTACAGGGGGAGGGGTCAGTGCTGGGTAACTGTATATTATATTATATTACACTACAGGGGAGGGGTCAGTGCTGGGTAACTATATATTATATTATATTACACTACAGGGGAGGGGTCAGTGCTGGGTAACTGTATATTATATTACACTACAGGGGAGGGGTCAGTGCTCGGTAACTGTATATTATATTATACTACAGGGGAGGGGTCAGTACTGGGTAACTGTATATTATATTACACTAAATGGGAGGGGTCAGTGCTGGGTAACTGTATATTATATTACACTACAGGGGAGGGGTCAGTGCTGGGTAACTGTATATTATATTATATTACACTACAGGGGAGGGGTCAGTGCTGGGTAACTGTATATTATATTATATTACACTACAGGGGAGGGGTCAGTGCTGGGTAACTGTATATTATATTACACTACAGGGGAGGGGTCAGTGCTGGGTAACTGTATATTATATTATATTACAGGGGAGGGGTCAGTACTGGGTAACTGTATATTATATTACACTACAGGGGAGGGGTCAGTGCTGGGTAACTGTATATTATATTATACTACAGGGGAGGGGGCAGTGCTGGGTAACTGTATATTATATTATATTACACTACAGGGGAGGGGTCAGTGCTGGGTAACTGTATATTATATACACTACAGGGGAGGGGTCAGTGCTGGGTAACTGTATATTATATTATATTACACTACAGGGGAGGGGTCAGTGCTGGGTAACTGTATATTATATTATATTACACTACAGGGGAGGGGTCAGTGCTGGGTAACTGTTTATTATATTATATTACACTACAGGGGGAGGGGTCAGTGCTGGGTAACTGTATATTATATTACACTACAGGGGAGGGGTCAGTGCTGGGTAACTGTATATTATATTATATTACACTACAGGGGAGGGGTCAGTGCTGGGTAACTGTATATTATATTACACGGGAGGGGTCAGCGCTGGGTAACTATATTATATTACACTACAGGGGGAGGGGTCAGTGCTGGGTAACTATATTATATTATATTACACTACAGGGGAGGGGTCAGTGCTGGGTAACTATATATTATATTATATTACACTAAAGGGGAGGGGTCAGTGCTGGGTAACTGTATATTATATTATATTACACTACAGGGGGAGGGGTCAGTGCTGAGTAACTGTATATTATATTACACGGGAGGGGTCAGTGCTGGGTAACTATATTATATTATATTACACTACAGGGGGAGGGGTCAGTGCTGGGTAACTGTATATTATATTATATTACACTACAGGGGAGGGGTCAGTGCTGGGTAACTGTATATTATATTATATTACACTACAGGGGAGGGGTCAGTGCTGGGTAACTATATATTATATTATATTACACTAAAGGGGAGGGGTCAGTGCTGGGTAACTGTATATTATATTATATTACACTACAGGGGAGGGGTCAGTGCTGGGTAACTGTATATTATATTATATTATACTACAGGGGGAGGGGTCAGTGCTGGGTAACTGTATATAATATTATATTACACTACAGGGGAGGGGTCAGTGCTGGGTAACTGTATATTATATTACACTACAGGGGAGGGGTCAGGGCTGGGTAACTGTATATTATATTACACTACAGGGGAGGGGTCAGTGCTGGGTAACTGTATACTATATTATATTACACTACAGGGGGAGGGGTCAGTGCTGGGTAACTGTATATTATATTACACTACAGGGGAGGGGGCAGTGCTGGGTAACTGTATATTATGTTATATTACACTACAGGGGAGGGGTCAGTGCTGGGTAACTGTATATTATATTACACTACAGGGGAGGGGTCAGTGCTGGGTAACTGTATATTATATTATATTACACTACAGGGGAGGGGTCAGTGCTGGGTAACTGTATATTATATTATATTACACTACAGGGGAGGGGTCAGTGCTGGGTAACTGTATATTATATTATATTACACTACAGGGGGAGGCGTCAGTGCTGGGTAACTGTATATTATATTATATTACACTACAGGGGGAGGGGTCAGTGCTGGGTAACTGTATATTATATTACACTACAGGGGGAGGGGTCAGTGCTGGGTAACTGTATATTATATTACACTACAGGGGAGGGGTCAGTGCTGGGTAACTGTATATTATATTATATTACACTACAGGGGAAGGGTCAGTGCTGGGTAACTGTATATTATATTATATTACACTACAGGGGAGGGGTCAGTGCTGGGTAACTGTATATTATATTACACTACAGGGGGAGGGGTCAGTGCTGGGTAACTGTATATTATGTTATATTACACTACAGGGGAGGGGTCAGTGCTGAGTAACTGTATATTATGTTATATTACACTACAGGGGAGGGGTCAGTGCTGGGTAACTGTATATTATATTACAGGGGAGAGGTCAGTGCTGGGTAACTGTATATTATATTACACTACAGGGGAGGGGTCAGTGCTGGGTAACTATATATTATATTATATTACACTACAGGGGAGGGGTCAGTGCTGGGTAACTGTATATTATATTATATTACACTACAGGGGAGGGGTCAGTGCTGGGTAACTGTATATTATATTACACTACAGGGGAGGGGTCAGTGCTGGGTAACTATATATTATATTACACTACAGGGGAGGGGTCAGTGCTGGGTAACTGTATATTATATTACACTACAGGGGAGGGGTCAGTGCTGGGTAACTGTATACCCAGTGTGGTCACTGTACATTATATGGTATTACAGGTGGGGGGTGGTCACTGTACATTATATGGTATTACAGGGGAGGGGTGTGGTCACTGTACATTATATGGTATTACAGGTGAGGGGTGTGGTCACTGTACAGTATATGGTATTACACGTGAGGGGTGTGGTCACTGTACAGTATATGGTATTACAGGTGAGGGGTGTGGTCACTGTACATTATATGGTATTACAGGTGAGGGGGTGTGGTCACTGTACAGTATATGGTATTACACGTGAGGGGTGTGGTCACTGTACAGTATATGGTATTACAGGTGGGGGGTGGTCACTGTACATTATATGGTATTACAGGTGAGGGGTGTGGTCACTGTACATTATATGGTATTACAGGTGGGGGGGTGGTCACTGTACATTATATGGTATTACAGGTGAGGGGTGTGGTCACTGTACATTATATGGTATTACAGGTGAGGGGGTGTGGTCACTGTACAGTATATGGTATTACACGTGAGGGGTGTGGTCACTGTACATTATATGGTATTACAGGTGAGGGGTGTGGTCACTGTACAGTATATGGTATTACAGGTGAGGGGTGTGGTCACTGTACATTATATGGTATTACAGGTGAGGGGGTGTGGTCACTGTACAGTATATTGTATTACACGTGAGGGGTGTGGTCACTGTACATTATATGGTATTACAGGTGAGGGGTGTGGTCACTGTACAGTATATGGTATTACACGTGAGGGGTGTGGTCACTGTACATTATATGGTATTACAGGTGAGGGGTGTGGTCACTGTACAGTATATGGTATTACAGGTGAGGGGGTGTGGTCACTGTACAGTATATGGTATTACAGGTGAGGGGGTGTGGTCACTGTACATTATATGGTATTACAGGTGAGGGTGTGGTCACTGTACAGTATATGGTATTACACGTGAGGGGTGTGGTCACTGTAACATTATATGGTATTACAGGTGAGGGGGTGTGGTCACTGTACAGTATATTGGTATTACAGGTGAGGGGTGTGTCCTGTACAGTATATTGGTATTACAGGTGAGGGTGTGGTCACTGTACATTATATGGTATTACAGGTGAGGGGTGTGGTCACTGTACATTATATGGTATTACAGGTGAGGGGTGTGGTCACTGTACATTATATGGTATTACAGGTGAGGGGTGTGGTCACTGTACATTATATGGTATTACAGGTGAGGGGGGTGGTCACTGTACAGTATATGGTATTACAGGTGAGGGGGTGTGGTCACTGTACATTATATGGTATTACAGGTGAGGGGTGTGGTCACTGTACAGTATATGGTATTACAGGTGAGGGGGTGTGGTCACTGTACAGTATATGGTATTACACGTGAGGGGTGTGGTCACTGTACATTATATGGTATTACAGGTGAGGGGTGTGGTCACTGTACAGTATATGGTATTACAGGTGAGGGGTGTGGTCACTGTACATTATATGGTATTACAGGTGAGGGGTGTGGTCACTGTACATTATATGGTATTACAGGTGAGGGGTGTGGTCACTGTACATTATATGGTATTACAGGTGGGGGGTGTGGTCACTGTACATTATATGGTATTACAGGTGAGGGGGGTGGTCACTGTACATTATATGGTATTACAGGTGAGGGGTGTGGTCACTGTACATTATATGGTATTACAGGTGAGGGGTGTGGTCACTGTACATTATATGGTATTACAGGTGAGGGGTGTGGTCACTGTACATTATATGGTATTACAGGTGAGGGGTGTGGTCACTGTACATTATATGGTATCACAGGTGAGGGGTGTGGTCACTGTACATTATATGGTATTACAGGTGAGGGGTGTGGTCACTGTACATTATATGGTATTCACAGGTGAGGGGTGTGGTCACTGTACATTATATGGTATTACAGGTGAGGGGTGTGGTCACTGTACATTATATGGTATTACAGGTGAGGGGTGTGGTCACTGTACATTATATGGTATTACAGGTGAGGGGTGTGGTCACTGTACATTATATTGTCTCTTTCAGGTGAGGGGTGTGGTCACTGTACATTATATGGTATTACAGGTGAGGGGTGTGGTCACTGTACATTATATGGTATTACAGGTGAGGGGTGTGGTCACTGTACATTATATGGTATTACAGGTGAGGGGTGTGGTCACTGTACATTATATGGTATTACAGGTGGGGGGTGTGGTCACTGTACATTATATGGTATTACAGGTGAGGGGTGTGGTCACTGTACATTATATTGTCTCTTTCAGGTGAGGGGGGTGGGTCACTGTACATTTATGGTATTAGCAGGTGAGGGGGGGTGGTTCACTGTAACAGTATATGGTATTACAGGGTGAGGGGGTGGTCACTGTACAGTATATGGTATTACAGTGAGGGGGGTGGTCCAAGTACATTATATGGTATTACAGGTGAGGGGTGTGGTCACTGTACATTATATGGTATGACAGGTGAGTGGTGTGGTCACTGTACATTATATGGTATTACAGTGAGGGGGTGTGGTCACTGTACATTATATGGTATTACAGTGAGGGTGTTGGTCACTGTACATTATATGGTATTACAGGTGAGGGGTGTTGTCACTGTAACATTATATGGTATTACAGGTGAGGGAGTGTGGTCAATGTACAATTAGATGGTATTAAACAGGTGAGAGGGTTGTGGTCACTGTAACATTATATGGTAGTACAGGTTGAGGGGTGTGGGTCAACTGTACATTATATGGTATATTACAGGTGAGGGGTGTGGTCACTGTACATTATATGGTATTACAGGTGAGGGGTGTGGTCACTGTACAGTATATGGTATTACAGGTGAGGGGTGTGGTCACTGTACATTATATGGTATTACAGGTGAGGGGTGTGGTCACTGTACATTATATTGTCTCTTTCAGGTGAGGGGTGTGGTCACTGTACAGTATATGGTATTACAGGTGAGGGGTGTGGTCACTGTACATTATATGGTATTACAGGTGAGGGGTGTGGTCACTGTACATTATATGGTATTACAGGTGAGGGGGTGGTCACTGTACATTATATGGTATTACAGGTGAGGGGGTGTGGTCACTGTACATTATATGGTATTACAGGTGAGGGGTGTGGTCACTGTACATTATATGGTATTACAGGTGAGGGGTGTGGTCACTGTACAGTATATGGTATTACAGGTGAGGGGTGTGGTCACTGTACATTATATGGTATTACAGGTGAGGGGTGTGGTCACTGTACATTATATGGTATTACAGGTGAGGGGTGTGGTCACTGTACAGTATATGGTATTACAGGTGAGGGGTGTGGTCACTGTACATTATATGGTTATTACAGGTGAGGGGTGTGGTCACTGTACAGTATATGGTATTACAGGTGAGGGGTGTGGTCACTGTACATTATATGGTATTACAGGTGAGGGGTGTGGTCACTGTACATTATATGGTATTACAGGTGAGGGGGGTGGTCACTGTACATTATATGGTATTACAGGTGAGGGGGTGTGGTCACTGTACATTATATGGTATTACAGGTGAGGGGTGTGGTCACTGTACAGTATATGGTATTACAGGTGGGGGGGTGGTCACTGTACAGTATATGGTATTACAGGTGAGGGGTGTGGTCACTGTACAGTATATGGTATTACAGGTGAGGGGGTGTGGTCACTGTACATTATATGGTATTACAGGTGAGGGGTGTGGTCACTGTACATTATATGGTATTACAGGTGAGGGGTGTGGTCACTGTACATTATATGGTATTACAGGTGAGGGGTGTGGTCACTGTACAGTATATGGTATTACAGGTGAGGGGTGTGGTCACTGTACAGTATATGGTATTACAGGTGAGGGGTGTGGTCACTGTACATTATATGGTATTACAGGTGAGGGGTGTGGTCACTGTACAGTGTATGGTATTACAGGTGAGGGGTGTGGTCACTGTACATTATATGGTATTACAGGTGAGGGGTGTGGTCACTGTACAGTATATGGTATTACAGGTGAGGGGTGTGGTCACTGTACATTATATTGTCTCTTTCAGGATGGAGTTGGAGGTTCAGGGTCTGACTGATGAAGTGGACACAGACTTTCTTATCCTCTACCTGGAGAGTAAGCGCCGCTCTGGGGGGGGTCCGATCACCTCCTGCACGCGCACTGGATCCCGGGCACTGGTCACATTTGAGGATCCGTCTGGTGGGTCGCAAGGGTTTTCTGACATTTGGTCATGTGATATTTCTTGTTGTCCCTGTAACGTACTCTCCTCCACCTGTGGCAGCGCCATCCTCGTCTGACACCCCCGGTACCTCGCCATGTAGTGCACATAATATCCAGAGAAGCACCAGATCAGCAGCACTGTGCAGCATTACATACTGCTCCACCTGTAGTATCCCAACACCACTGTGCAGCAAAACATGCTGCTCCACCTGTAGTAACCCAACACCACAGTGCAGGAATACATACTGCTCCACCTGTAGTTACCCAACACCACAGTGCAGGAATACATACTGCTCCACCTGTAGTTACCCAACACCACTGTGCAGCAATACATACTGCTCCACCTGTAGTTACCCAACACCACTGTGCAGCAATACATACTGCTCCACCTGTAGTATCCCAACACCACAGTGCAGGAATACATACTGCTCCACCTGTAGTATCCCAACACCACAGTGCAGGAATACATACTGCTCCACCTGTAGTTACCCAACACCACTGTGCAGCAATACATACTGCTCCACCTGTAGTATCCCAACACCACTGTGCAGCAATACATACTGCTCCACCTGTAGTATCCCAACACCACAGTGTAGGAATACATACTGCTCCACCTGTAGTTACCCAACACCACTGTGCAGCAATACATACTGCTCCACCTGTAGTATCCCAACACCACTGTGCAGCAATACATACTGCTCCACCTGTAGTAACCCAACACCACAGTGCAGCAAAACATACTGCTCCACCTGTAGTTACCCAACACCACAGTGCAGGAATACATACTGCTCCACCTGTAGTAACCCAACACCACTGTGCAGCAATACATACTGCTCCACCTGTAGTTACCCAACACCACAGTGCAGGAATACATACTGCTCCACCTGTAGTAACCCAACACCACTGTGCAGCAATACATACTGCTCCACCTGTAGTAACCCAACACCACAGTGCAGCAAAACATACTGCTCCACCTGTATATATGTGAGTGTGTAAGTGTGTGTGTATGTACTGTATATGTGAGTAATATATATATATGTATATATATATAATGTCAGTGTGTGTACCTGTAGGAATATATACCTGTGTCATGGTGGGTTGTTGTGTGCTATATATAGAGTATACATGGTCGGGGTCAGGTGACGGTGGGTTTTTGTTTGCTATGTATAGTATATACACTGTCGGGGTCAGGTGACTGTGGGTTGTGTGGTATGTATAGAGTATACATGTTCGGGGTCAGGTCACGGTGGGTTGTTGTGTGCTATGTATAGAGTATACATGTTCGGGGTCAGGTCACTGTGGGTTGTTGTGTGCTATTTATAGAGTATACATGTTCGGGGTCAGGTCACGGTGGGTTGTTGTGTGCTATGTATAGTATATACATGTTCGGGGTCAGGTGACTGTGGGTTGTTGTGTGCTATGTATAGTATATACATGTTCGGGGTCGGGTCACGGTGGGTTGTTGTGTGCTATGTATAGAGTATACATGTTCGGGGTCAGGTCATGGTGGGTTGTTGTGTGCTATGTATAGTATATACATGTTCGGGGTCGGGTCACGGTGTTGTGTGCTATGTATAGTATATACATGTTCGGGGTCGGGTCACGGTGGGTTGTTGTGTGCTATGTATAGAGTATACATGTTCGGGGTCAGGTCATGGTGGGTTGTTGTGTGCTATGTATAGTATATACATGTTCGGGGTCGGGTCACGGTGGGTTGTTGTGTGCTATGTATAGTATATACATGTTCGGGGTCAGGTCACGGTGGGTTGTTGTGTGCTATGTATAGTATATACATGTTCGGGGTCAGGTCACGGTGGGTTGTGTGCTATGTATAGAGTATACATGTTCGGGGTCAGGTGACTGTGGGTTGTGTGCTATGTATAGAGTATACATGTTCGGGTCAGGTCACTAGGGGTTGTTGTGTGCTATGTATAGTATATACATGTTCGGGGTCAGGTCACGGTGGGTTGTTGTGTGCTATGTATAGTATATACATGTTCGGGGTCGGGTCACGGTGGGTTGTTGTGTGCTATGTATAGTATATACATGTTCGGGGTCAGGTCACGGTGGGTTGTTGTGTGCTATGTATAGTATATACATGTTCGGGGTCAGGTCACTGTGGGTTGTTGTGTGCTATGTATAGAGTATACATGTTCGGGGTCAGGTCACTGTGGGTTGTTGTGTGCTATGTATAGAGTATACATGTTCGGGGTCAGGTCACGGTGGGTTGTTGTGTGCTATGTATAGTATATACATGTTCGGGGTCAGGTGACGATGGGTTGTGTGGTATGTATAGAGTATACATGTTCGGGGTCGGGTCACGGTGTTGTGTGCTATGTATAGTATATACATGTTCGGGGTCAGGTCACGGTGGGTTGTTGTGTGCTATGTGTAGTGTATACATGTTCGGGGTCAGGTGACGATGGGTTGTGTGGTATGTATAGTATATACATGTTCGGGGTCGGGTCACGGTGGGTTGTTGTGTGCTATGTATAGAGTATACATGTTCGGGGTCAGGTCACGGTGTTGTGTGCTATGTATAGAGTATACATGTTCGGGGTCAGGTCACGGTGTTGTGTGCTATGTGTAGTATATACATGTTCGGGGTCAGGTCATGGTGGGTTGTGTGCTGTGTGTAGTGTATACATGTTCGGGGTCAGGTCACTATGGGTTGTTGTGTGGTATGTATAGAGTATACATGTTCGGGGTCAGGTCACTATGGGTTGTTGTGTGCTATGTGTAGTGTATACATGTTCGGGGTCAGGTCACGGTGGGTTGTTGTGTGCTATGTGTAGTGTATACATGTTCGGGGTCAGGTGACGATGGGTTGTGTGGTATGTATAGTATATACATGTTCGGGGTCGGGTCACGGTGTTGTGTGCTATGTATAGTATATACATGTTCGGGGTCGGGTCACGGTGGGTTGTTGTGTGCTATGTATAGTATATACATGTTCGGGGTCGGGTCACGGTGGGTTGTTGTGTGCTATGTATAGTATATACATGTTCGGGGTCAGGTCACGGTGGGTTGTTGTGTGCTATGTATAGTATATACATGTTCGGGGTCAGGTCACGGGTTGTTGTGTGCTATGTATAGAGTATACATGTTCGGGGTCAGGTCACTGTGGGTTGTTGTGTGCTATGTATAGTATATACATGTTCGGGGTCAGGTCACGGTGGGTTGTTGTGTGGTATGTATAGAGTATACATGTTCGGGGTCAGGTCACTGTGGGTTGTTGTGTGCTATGTATAGTATATACATGTTCGGGGTCAGGTCACGGTGGGTTGTTGTGTGCTATGTATAGTATATACATGTTCGGGGTCAGGTGACGATGGGTTGTTGTGTGCTATGTATAGTATATACATGTTCGGGGTCAGGTCACTGTGGGTTGTTGTGTGCTATGTATAGTATATACATGTTCGGGGTCAGGTCATGGTGGGTTGTTGTGTGCTATGTGTAGTGTATACATGTTCGGGGTCAGGTCATGATGGGTTGTTGTGTGCTATGTATAGTATATACATGTTCAGGGTCGGGTCACTGTGGGTTGTTGTGTGCTATGTATAGTATATACATGTTCGGGGTCAGGTCATGGTGGGTTGTTGTGTGCTATGTGTAGTGTATACATGTTCGGGGTCAGGTCATGATGGGTTGTTGTGTGCTATGTATAGTATATACATGTTCGGGGTCAGGTCACTGTGGGTTGTTGTGTGCTATGTGTAGTGTATACATGTTCGGGGTCAGGTCATGGTGGGTTGTTGTGTGCTATGTGTAGTGTATACATGTTCGGGGTCAGGTCACGGTGGGTTGTTGTGTGCTATGTATAGTATATACATGTTCGGGGTCAGGTCACTGTGGGTTGTTGTGTGGTATGTATAGAGTATACATGTTCGGGGTCAGGTCACTATGGGTTGTTGTGTGCTATGTGTAGTGTATACATGTTCGGGGTCGGGTCACGGTGTTGTGTGCTATGTATAGTATATACATGTTCGGGGTCAGGTCACGGTGGGTTGTTGTGTGCTATGTGTAGTGTATACATGTTCGGGGTCAGGTGACGATGGGTTGTGTGGTATGTATAGAGTATACATGTTCGGGGTCAGGTCACAGTGGGTTGTTGTGTGCTATGTATAGTATATACATGTTCGGGGTCAGGTCACGGTGTTGTGTGCTATGTTCGGGGTCAGGTCACGGTGTTGTGTGCTATGTGTAGTATATACATGTTCGGGGTCAGGTCACAGTGGGTTGTTGTGTGCTATGTATAGTATATACATGTTCGGGGTCAGGTCACTATGGGTTGTTGTGTGCTATGTGTAGTGTATACATGTTCGGGGTCGGGTCACGGTGTTGTGTGCTATGTATAGTATATACATGTTCGGGGTCAGGTCACGGTGGGTTGTTGTGTGCTATGTGTAGTGTATACATGTTCGGGGTCAGGTGACGATGGGTTGTGTGGTATGTATAGTATATACATGTTCGGGGTCGGGTCACGGTGTTGTGTGCTATGTATAGTATATACATGTTCGGGGTCGGGTCACGGTGGGTTGTTGTGTGCTATGTATAGAGTATACATGTTCGGGGTCAGGTCACGGTGTTGTGTGCTATGTATAGAGTATACATGTTCGGGGTCAGGTCACGGTGTTGTGTGCTATGTATAGAGTATACATGTTCGGGGTCAGGTCACGGTGGGTTGTTGTGTGCTATGTATAGTATATACATGTTCGGGGTCAGGTCACTGTGGGTTGTTGTGTGCTATGTATAGTATATACATGTTCGGGGTCAGGTCACTATGGGTTGTTGTGTGCTATGTATAGTATATACATGTTCGGGGTCGGGTCACAGTGTTGTGTGCTATGTATAGTATATACATGTTCGGGGTCGGGTCACGGTGGGTTGTTGTGTGCTATGTATAGAGTATACATGTTCGGGGTCAGGTCACGGTGGGTTGTTGTGTGCTATGTATAGAGTATACATGTTCGGGGTCAGGTCACTATGGGTTGTTGTGTGCTATGTATAGAGTATACATGTTCGGGGTCGGGTCACGGTGGGTTGTTTGGTATGTATAGAGTATACATGTTCGGGGTCAGGTCACGGTGTTGTGTGCTATGTGTAGTATATACATGTTCGGGGTCAGGTCACGGTGTTGTGTGCTATGTATTATAGTATATACATGTTCGGGGTCAGGTCACGGTGGGTTGTTGTGTGCTATGTATAGAGTATACATGTTCGGGGTCAGGTCACGGTGGGTTGTTGTGTGCTATGTATAGAGTATACATGTTCGGGGTCAGGTCACGGTGGGTTGTTTGGTATGTATAGAGTATACATGTTCGGGGTCAGGTCACTATGGGTTGTTGTGTGCTATGTATAGAGTATACATGTTCGGGGTCAGGTCACTATGGGTTGTTGTGTGCTATGTATAGAGTATACATGTTCGGGGTCAGGTCACGGTGTTGTGTGCTATGTGTAGTATATACATGTTCGGGGTCAGGTCATGGTGGGTTGTTTGGTATGTATAGAGTATACATGTTCGGGGTCGGGTCACGGTGGGTTGTTGTGTGCTATGTATAGTATATACATGTTCGGGGTCAGGTGACTGTGGGTTGTTGTGTGCTATGTATAGAGTATACACGGTCGGGGTCAGGTGACTGTGGGTTGTGTGGTATGTATAGAGTATACATGTTCGGGGTCAGGTCACGGTGGGTTGTTGTGTGCTATGTATAGAGTATACATGTTCGGGGTCAGGTCACGGTGTTGTGTGCTATGTGTAGTATATACATGTTCGGGGTCAGGTCACGGTGGGTTGTTTGGTATGTATAGAGTATACATGTTCGGGGTCAGGTCACGGTGTTGTGTGCTATGTGTAGTATATACATGTTCGGGGTCAGGTCACTATGGGTTGTTGTGTGCTATGTATAGAGTATACATGTTCGGGGTCAGGTCACGGTGTTGTGTGCTATGTGTAGTATATACATGTTCGGGGTCAGGTCACTATGGGTTGTTGTGTGCTATGTATAGAGTATACATGTTCGGGGTCAGGTCACGGTGTTGTGTGCTATGTGTAGTATATACATGTTCGGGGTCAGGTCATGGTGGGTTGTTTGGTATGTATAGAGTATACATGTTCGGGGTCGGGTCACGGTGGGTTGTTGTGTGCTATGTATAGTATATACATGTTCGGGGTCAGGTGACTGTGGGTTGTTGTGTGCTATGTATAGAGTATACACGGTCGGGGTCAGGTGACTGTGGGTTGTGTGGTATGTATAGAGTATACATGTTCGGGGTCAGGTCACGGTGGGTTGTTGTGTGCTATGTATAGAGTATACATGTTCGGGGTCAGGTCACGGTGTTGTGTGCTATGTGTAGTATATACAGGTCACGGTGGGTTGTTTGGTATGTATAGAGTATACATGTTCGGGGTCAGGTCACGGTGTTGTGTGCTATGTGTAGTATATACATGTTCGGGGTCAGGTCACTATGGGTTGTTGTGTGCTATGTATAGAGTATACATGTTCGGGGTCAGGTCACGGTGTTGTGTGCTATGTGTAGTATATACATGTTCGGGGTCAGGTCACGGTGTTGTGTGCTATGTATAGTATATACATGTTCGGGGTCAGGTCACGGTGTTGTGTGCTATGTGTAGTATATACATGTTCGGGGTCAGGTCACGGTGGGTTGTGTGCTATGTATAGTATATACATGTTCGGGGTCAGGTCACTGTGGGTTGTGTGCTATGTGTAGTATATACATGTTCGGGGTCAGGTCACTGTGGGTTGTGTGCTATGTATAGAGTATACATGTTCGGGGTCAGGTCACGGTGTTGTGTGCTGTGTATAGAGTATACATGTTCGGGGTCAGGTGACTGTGGGTTGTTGTGTGCTATGTGTAGTATATACATGTTCGGGGTCGGGTCACGGTGTGTTGTGTGCTATGTGTAGTGTATACATGTTCGGGGTCAGGTCACGGTGTTGTGTGCTATGTGTAGTGTATACATGTTCGGGGTCAGGTCATGGTGGGTTGTGTGCTGTGTGTAGTGTATACATGTTCGGGGTCAGGTCACGGTGGGTTGTGTGCTATGTATAGTATATACATGTTCGGGGTCAGGTCACGGTGGGTTGTTTGGTATGTATAGAGTATACATGTTCGGGGTCAGGTCACGGTGTTGTGTGCTATGTGTAGTATATACATGTTCGGGGTCAGGTCACTATGGGTTGTTGTGTGCTATGTATAGAGTATACATGTTCGGGGTCAGGTCACGGTGTTGTGTGCTATGTGTAGTATATACATGTTCGGGGTCAGGTCACGGTGTTGTGTGCTGTGTATAGAGTATACATGTTCGGGGTCAGGTCACGGTGTTGTGTGCTGTGTATAGAGTATACATGTTCCTGACCTCCCACGTTTGCTGCATTTGCAGATGCAGAGGGCGTCCTGTGTAAGGAGGACCACCGCCTGCAGTCTGTCAGTATCCGCGTGAGGCGTCCTCTCCCGTGGGATTCTGGGAAAGTTGCGTTGTGTGGTCTTCACCCAAACACTGAGGAGACGTTGCTGGAGCTCTATGTGGAGAACGTCAGTGGCCGAGCAGAGTTCCTGATTGTTTGGTCGTCTGACCGGAGAACGGCCCTGGTCACCTTCCCTGAGCCGCTGAGTGATGGAGGTGAGCTCCGCCACGGACCAGGTGGCCGCTTCTCCTTCACATCTGGATTAAGTCTTCTCTTTGCTTCTCTGTAGAATTTGAGCATCTGGAGAGAAGTGTTGAGAGGCGGCGGCTGCCGGGATCATCCCCCACCGTGCAGCGCGTCCGGCTCTCCGCTGACCTCCTGGTGGAGAACATTGGACGTGGACTCACCCCCGACCTCCTGGAGATGTACTTTGAGAGTCGGCGGAGTGGAGGCGGCAGAGTGAGCTCTGTGACCATGCTAAGGGAGGACTCTGCTGCTGTGGTGTCCTTCTCTGATGTCAGTGGTGAGTGACCCCCAAACTACTGCCCGACATGGTATCACCCCAGGGTGGGGAGGGGTGCAGAGACACACACAGGGCAGTGCCGCTCCTCATATACATACACAGGACAGTGCCGCTCCTCATATACATACACAGGACAGTGCTCCTCATATACATACACAGGACAGTGCTGCTCCTCATATACATACACAGGACAGTGCTGCTCCTCATATACATACACAGGACAGTGCTGCTCCTCATATACATACACAGGACGGTGCTGCCCCTCATATACATACACAGGACAGTGCCGCTCCTCATATACATACACAGGACGGTGCTCCTCATATACATACACAGGACAGTGCTCCTCATATACATACACAGGACAGTGCTGCTCCTCATATACATACACAGGACAGTGCTGCTCCTCATATACATACACAGGACGGTGCTGCCCCTCATATACATACACAGGACGTTGCTGCTCCTCATATACATACACAGGACAGTGCTGCCCCTCATATACACACACAGGACAGTGCTGCTCCTCATATACATACACAGGACAGTGCTCCTCATATACATACACAGGACAGTGCCGCTCCTCATATACATACACAGGACGGTGCTCCTCATATACATACACAGGACAGTGCTCCTCATATACATACACAGGACAGTGCTGCTCCACATATACATACACAGGACAGTGCTGCTCCTCATATACATACACAGGACAGTGCTGCTCCTCATATACATACACAGGACGGTGCTGCCCCTCATATACATACACAGGACGTTGCTGCCCCTCATATACATACACAGGACAGTGCTCCTCATATACATACACAGGACAGTGCTGCTCCTCATATACATACACAGGACAGTGCTGCTCCTTATATACATACACAGGACAATGCTGCTCCTCATATACATACACAGGACAGTGCTCCTCATATACATACACAGGACAGTGCCGCTCCTCATATACATACACAGGACAGTGCCGCTCCTCATATACATACACAGGACAGTGCTCCTCATATACATACACAGGACAGTGCCGCTCCTCATATACATACACAGGACGGTGCTGCCCCTCATATACATACACAGGACGGTGCTGCTCCTCATATACATACACAGGACGGTGCCGCTCCTCATATACATACACAGGACAGTGCCGCTCCTCATATACATACACAGGACAGTGCTCCTCATATACATACACAGGACAGTGCCGCTCCTCATATACATACACAGGACAGTGCTCCTCATATACATACACAGGACAGTGCCGCTCCTCATATACATACACAGGACGGTGCTGCTCCTCATATACATACACAGGACAGTGCTGCTCCTCATATACATACACAGGACAGTGCTGCTCCTCATATACATACACAGGACAGTGCTGCTCCTCATATACATACACAGGACAGTGCTGCTCCTCATATACATACACAGGACGGTGCTGCTCCTCATATACATACACAGGACAGTGCCGCTCCTCATATACATACACAGGACAGTGCTGCTCCTCATATACATACACAGGACAGTGCCGCTCCTCATATACATACACAGGACAATGCTGCTCCTCATATACATACACAGGACAGTGCTGCCCCTCATATACATACACAGGACAGTGCTGCTCCTCATATACATACACAGGACGGTGCTGCTCCTCATATACATACACAGGACGGTGCTGCTCCTCATATACATACACAGGACGGTGCTGCTCCTCATATACATACACAGGACGGTGCCGCTCCTCATATACATACACAGGACAGTGCCTGCTCCTCATATACATACACAGGACAGTGCTGCTCCTCATATACATACACAGGACGTGCCGCTCCTCATATACATACACAGGACAGTGCTGCTCCTCACTCATCTACATACACAGGACGGTGCTGACCCTCATATACATCCACAGGACCGTCGGCCCCCCCCTTGATGCTCCTCATATACATACACAGGACGGTGCCTGCTCCTCATATACATACACAGGACGGTCGCTGCTCCTCCTATACATACACAGACGGTGCTGCCTCCTCATATACATACACAGGACGGTGGCTGCTCCTCATATACATACACAGGACAGTGCTGCTCCTCATATACATACACAGGACGGTGCTGCTCCTCATATACATACACAGAACAGTGCTGCTCCTCATATACATACACAGGACGGTGCCGCTCCTCATATACATACACAGGACAGTGCCGCTCCTCATATACATACACAGGACGGTGCTGCTCCTCATATACATACACAGAACAGTGCTTGCTCCTCATATACATACACAGAACAGTGCTGCTCCTCATATACATACACAGGACGGTGCTGCTCCTCATATACATACACAGGACGGTGCCGCTCCCTCATATACATACACAGAACAGTGCTGCTCCTCATATACATACACAGAACAGTGCTGCTCCTCATATACATACACAGAACAGTGCTGCTCCTCATATACATACACAGGACGGTGCTGCTCCTCATATACATACACAGGACGGTGCCGCTCCTCATATACATACACAGAACAGTGCTGCTCCTCATATACATACACAGAACAGTGCTGCTCCTCATATACATACACAGAACAGTGCTGCTCCTCATATACATACACAGGACAGTGCTGCTCCTCATATACATACACAGGACAGTGCTGCTCCTCATATACATACACAGGACGGTGCTGCTCCTCATATACATACACAGGACAGTGCCGCTCCTCATATACATACACAGAACAGTGCTGCTCCTCATATACATACACAGGACAGTGCCGCTCCTTATATACATACACAGGACAGTGCCGCTCCTCATATACACACACAGGATGGTGCTGCTACTCATATACATACACAGGACGGTGCCGCTCCTCATATACATACACAGGACAGTGCCGCTCCTCATATACATACACAGGACAGTGCCGCTCCTCATATACATACACAGGACGGTGCTGCCCCTCATGTAGCTAATGGGACAGTTCTACAGGACAGGGCGGAAGAATTGACCCATTGACTTTTTTTTAGTGGATTACTGAGAGCATTCTTCTGGGGGCTGTGACACTGGATCCTGGTGTTCCTCATCCTACTCCTGATCCCCCAAACCTCTGGAGCTTCCATTGTTTTCGGATAAGTAGGAGGTTGGGAGTAATGGTTCCCGATGTGATGTTAGTGCTGATATATAGGTGGGAGGACTGGGTACTTATATGTGTGCAGCATTTCTATAACCTGCGCCATGTAGCACCTTATCCTCTGTATATTCCAGCGGCCACGCGGGTCCTCAGCCGGACACATTCACTGAACAGCTGCCTGCTGACTGTCTCCTCATACTATCCCGACTTGCTGGGATCTCCAAGCTTAGAGGAAACAGGACCTCCAGAAGAGAATAGCAGCAAGGATGCAGGGACTGTGCAGAAGATGGACGTAAGAACAGAGAACATGGAGGTTCAGGACGGACAAAAGGAGATGCTGAGGGATTCTGTCATAGTGGATCCGGCCACAGTCATGAGTGATCATGTGGAACAGAAGATGTCTCCTCCTGTGGGGTCTCCGCAGGATATGGCGACGAGGGAACACAGTGAAAGGGGTTTGTCAGTGGCAGCAGTGCAGGAAGCCGAGGTCCTCATGGACTTCTGTGAGCTGCGCTTCATGCAGGAATATCAGCATGAGCTGCTGGCGGGGATGGATCACGTGACCATTGTCCCCCTGGAGGCACATGACAAGTGTGGATTCAGGGTGAGCGTCTGGAGGCGGAGCCTGATGTGGGGGTGGGGAGAGGAGGGACATGTTTGTACAGCGTTTATTTTTATATGCATGTGGATTATCCAAACAGCGCTGCTCTCTCCGGTGTACCGCCAAAACATTGCAGCATTTACTGCCAGGAAAAATGCACCAGCTGTAAAAATGTCTCTCGTGTGATGGGACTGGTGGCTCTATGTGTGTCCTCTCCCTCAGTTATGGTGTCTCTCGTGTGATGGGACTGGTGGCTCTATGTGTGTCCTCTCCCTCAGTTATGGTGTCTCTTGTGTGATGGGACTGGTGGCTCTATGTGTGTCCTCTCCCTCAGTTATGGTGTCTCTCGTGTGATGGGACTGGTGGCTCTATGTGTGTCCTCTCCCTCCTCAGTTATGGTGTCTCTCGTGTGATGGGACTGGTGGCTCTATGTGTGTCCTCTCCCTCCTCAGTTATGGTGTCTCTTGTGTGATGGGACTGGTGGCTTTAGGTGTGTCCTCTCCCTCAGTTATGGTGTCTCTTGTGTGATGGGACTGGTGGCTCTATGTGTGTCCTCTCCCTCAGTTATGGCCTCTCTCGTGTGATGGGACTGGTGGCTCTATGTGTGTCCTCTCCCTCCTCAGTTATGGTGTCTCTTGTGTGATGGGACTGGTGGCTCTATGTGTGTCCTCTCCCTCAGTCATGGTGTCTCTCGTGTGATGGGACTGGTGGCTCTATGTGTGTCCTCTCCCTCCTCAGTTATGGTGTCTCTCGTGTGATGGGACTGGTGGCTCTATGTGTGTCCTCTCCCTCAGTTATGGTGTCTCTCGTGTGATGGGACTGGTGGCTCTATGTGTGTCCTCTCCCTCAGTTATGGTGTCTCTCGTGTGATGGGACTGGTGGCTCTATGTGTGTCCTCTCCCTACTCAGTTATGGTGTCTCTCGTGTGATGGGACTGGTGGCTCTATGTGTGTCCTCTCCCTCAGTTATGGTGTCTCTTGTGTGATGGGACTGGTGGCTTTAGGTGTGTCCTCTCCCTCAGTTATGGTGTCTCTCGTGTGATGGGACTGGTGGCTCTATGTGTGTCCTCTCCCTCAGTTATGGTGTCTCTATGTGTGTCCTCTCCCTCAGTTATGGTGTCTCTTGTGTGATGGGACTGGTGGCTCTATGTGTGTCCTCTCCCTCAGTTATGGTGTCTCTTGTGTGATGGGACTGGTGGCTCTATGTGTGTCCTCTCCCTCCTCAGTTATGGTGTCTCTCGTGTGATGGGACTGGTGGCTTTAGGTGTGTCCTCTCCCTCAGTTATGGTGTCTCTCGTGTGATGGGACTGGTGGCTCTATGTGTGTCCTCTCCCTCCTCAGTTATGGTGTCTCTCGTGTGATGGGACTGGTGGCTCTATGTGTGTCCTCTCCCTCCTCAGTTATGGTGTCTCTTGTGTGATGGGACTGGTGGCTCTGTGTGTGTCCTCTCCCTCAGTTATGGTGTCTCTATGTGTGTCCTCTCCCTCAGTTATGGTGTCTCTCGTGTGATGGAACTGGTGGCTCTATGTGTGTCCTCTCTCTCAGTTATGGTGTCTCTCGTGTGATGGGACTGGTGGCTCTATGTGTGTCCTCTCCCTCCTCAGTTATGGTGTCTCTCGTGTGATGGGACTGGTGGCTCTATGTGTGTTCTCTCCCTCAGTTATGGTGTCTCTCGTGTGATGGGACTGGTGGCTCTATGTGTGTCCTCTCCCTCAGTTATGGTGTCTCTCGTGTGATGGGACTGGTGGCTCTATGTGTGTCCTCTCCTTCAGTTATGGTGTCTCTTGTGTGATGGGACTGGTGGCTTTAGGTGTGTCCTCTCCCTCAGTTATGGTGTCTCTCGTGTGATGGGACTGGTGGCTCTATGTGTGTCCTCTCCCTCAGTTATGGTGTGTCTCGTGTGATGGCCACCACAAAATACAGGGCCAAAAGCCCAGAACACATCAGATAGGATTCCCACTAGTAAAATAAAATATAACTTTTATTGGCTCAATCTAATAAAGTCTATAGTGCAATTAAAAACACACACTCATATTTCCTTAGTCTCATGTGATTCCCACTTGGGGTATATACACTAGCTGGGTAGCTGCAGACTACTCGCAATTAAACATACTGTCTATCTGTCTATTTTGTATATAAGGACAATAGAGTGCGCACATTAAAACACCAACGCATAGCCCCTCAACTAGTTTCACCCTCACTCGGGCGTCATCAGGAGGTGGGCTTATGGCTAAGCGGCGCCCCTTTTTCACTCATATTTATATGCCCCAGTTATGACATCATGTGTTAATTGTCAACCTAACCAATCATCTACTGGGGATATCGTAGGATATTCCCACATCGGCCTCTTAACCAATAATCATGAAGTACGTCAGACGCCGATAACAAACATGAAATCGCCATTCTACTTAGCTCCTCCCCTCACCATAGCGTATTCATAATGGGTGTCCGTGATGGGTCCCTACCACGAATCTTCATCACGATCAGCTGATCCGGTCGCCGCAGTCAGCTCCTCCCCCGCATCACTCACCGGTCACCTGACTCGGTCACATGATCGGGTCTATGATGACGCCAGCAGATCTCATCTGCGCATGTACGCTCAACTAGCGTTCCGTTACTATGGTGATCCGGACCTTTACCCTTACCATAGTGTCTATCCATAATTAAGAGGTTCAATCCTTTTCCTTTTCTTTTCCTTTTTATTCCCTCTTTTCTTTCTTTTTTCTTTTTCCATGGTATCCGAGAGAATGAAAGTGGCCATAAGAAATCAGTGTAAATAAATGGATAAAGGAACTAGTGTATACACCTACTATTATTAACTCTAACTCATAACGCTAGGGAATGGCTGTTCTTTTATATTATATAAGTTTTATATATATATATAATATATAATTTTCTATCTGAGATTAGGGACATATAGTCTTAAAGGGGACAAAAAATGCACTGCAAAATGTAATTACAGAAAAGCCAAAAAAGAAAACCCCTCATTGAGTCCCTGTGGACTCATACTAGAGAGTCTATGAATCCACTTAGCCTCTTCACGTAGTAACAATCTATCCAGGCATCCCTTCCTTGGTCCCAACTTCGGTTGGGAGATGCCTATAAATTGTATTTCTTCGCATTTACCTCCATGGAAAGTCCTCACATGTCTGGATATCGGTGTATCTTCCTCATTCCTGATGGTACTCAAATGTTTAGAAATCCGTCTCCGAAATTCCTGTGAGGTCTTCCCTACATATACCTTCGGACAGCTACACCTGGCTAGATAGATGACCCCCCTAGACCTACAATTAATAAATTGTCTAAATTTGATAAACCCTGAGGTCAACAGGATTTTGAAATGTCTTGTGTGTTGGTACAAATCTACATAGTTGACATCTTCCACAGGGGTGTGAGCCACCACACTGGATCTTAACCAGGATTCCTTCCTCTCTTCCTCATAATGGCTATGGACCAAAATATCCCGTAAATTTTGTCCTCGCCTATAGGTCACAGTTTGGTCTTAGCCCTACTACCTTTTTGAGATCTTGATCTCCCAGCAGAATCTTCCAGTGTCGACGTAAAATCATCATAATAGATGATGCATTGGCATCATACGTCCCGATGCACGTAATTTTCTTTTCTTCTGTTGTTTGTCCTGAATGAGAACAGAGGAAGTCTCCTTGAGGATAAATTTCCAACTGGACAAACAACAGAAGAAAAGAAAATTAGGTGCATCGGGACGTATGATGCCAATGCATCATCTATTATGATGATTTTACGTCGACACTGGAAGATTCTGCTGGGAGATCAAGATCTCAAAAAGGTAGTAGGGCTAAGACCAACTGTGACCTATAGGCGAGGACAAAATTTACGGGATATTTTGGTCCATAGCCATTATGAGGAAGAGAGGAAGGAATCCTGGTTAAGATCCAGTGTGGTTGGCTCACACCCCTGTGGAAGATGTCAACCTATGTAGATTTGTACCAACACACAAGACATTTCAAAATCCTGTTGACCTCAGGGTTTATCAAATTAGACAATTTATTAATTGTAGGTCTAGGGGGGTCATCTATCTAGCCAGGTGTAGCTGTCCGAAGGTATATGTAGGGAAGACCGTCACAGGAATTTCGGAGACGGATTTCTAAACATTTGAGTACCATCAGGAATGAGGAAGATACACCGATATCCAGACATGTGAGGACTTTCCATGGAGGTAAATGCGAAGAAATACAATTTATAGGCATCTCCCAACCGAAGTTGGGACCAAGGAAGGGATGCCTGGATAGATTGTTTACTACGTGAAGAGGCTAAGTGGATTCATAGACTCTCTAGTATGAGTCCACAGGGACTCAATAGGGGTTTTCTTTTTTGGCTTTTCTGTAATTACATTTTGCAGTGCATTTTTTGTCCCCTTTAAGACTATATGTCCCTAATCTCAGATAGAAAATTATATATTATATATATATATAAAACTTATATAATATAAAAGAACAGCCATTCCCTAGCGTTATGAGTTAGAGTTAATAATAGTAGGTGTATACACTAGTTCCTTTATCCATTTATTTACACTGATTTCTTATGGCCACTTACATTCTCTCGGATACCATGGAAAAAGAAAAAAGAAAGAAAAGAGGGAATAAAAAGGAAAAGAAAAGGAAAAGGATTGAAACCTCTTAATTATGGATAGACACTATGGTAAGGGTAAAGGTCCGGATCACCATAGTAAACGGAACGCTAGTTGAGCGTACATGCGCAGATGAGATCTGCTGGCGTCATCATAGACCCGATCATGTGACCGAGTCAGGTGACCGGTGAGTGATGCGGGGGAGGAGCTGACTGCGGCGACCGGATCAGCTGATTGTGATGAAGATTCGTGGTAGGGACCCATCACGGACACCCATTATGAATACGCTATGGTGAGGGGAGGAGCTAAGTAGAATGGCGATTTCATGTTTGTTATCGGCGTCTGACGTACTTCATGATTATTGGTTAAGAGGCCGATGTGGGAATATCCTACGATATCCCCAGTAGATGATTGGTTAGGTTGACAATTAACACATGATGTCATAACTGGGGCATATAAATATGAGTGAAAAAGGGGCGCCGCTTAGCCATAAGCCCACCTCCTGATGACGCCCGAGTGAGGGTGAAACTAGTTGAGGGCTATGCGTTGGTGTTTTAATGTGCGCACTCTATTGTCCTTATATACAAAATAGACAGATAGACAGTATGTTTAATAGCGAGTAGTCTGCAGCTACCCAGCTAGTGTATATACCCCAAGTGGGAATCACATGAGACTAAGGAAATATGAGTGTGTGTTTTTAATGCACTATAGACTTTATTAGATTGAGCCAATAAAAGTTATATTTTATTTTACTAGTGGGAATCCTATCTGATGTGTTCTGGGCTTTTGGCCCTGTATTTTGTGGTGGACAGTATTTCCATCAGTATGGATTCCTTTTAGGCACACTTAGGGTTAGCTATTGATCTCGTGTGATGGGACTGGTGGCTTTAGGTGTGTCCTCTCCCTCAGTTATGTGTCTCTCATGTGATGGGACTGGTGGCTCTATGTGTGGTCCTCTCCCTCCTCATTATGGTGTCTCTCGTGTGATGGGACTGGTGGCTCTATGTGTGTCCTCTCCCTCCTCAGTTATGGTGTCTCTCGTGTGATGGGACTGGTGGCTCTATGTGTTGTCCTCTCCCTCCTCAGTTATGGTGTCTATTGTGTGATGGGACTGGTGGCTCTATGTGTGTCCCTCCCCTCAGTTATGGTGTCTCTTGTGTGATGGGACTGGTGGCTTTAGGTGTGTCCTCTCCCTCAGTTATGGTGTCTCTCGTGTGATGGGACTGGTGGCTCTAAGTGTGTTCTCTCCCTCAGTTATGGTGTCTCTCATGTGATGGGACTGGTGGCTCTATGTGTGTCCTCTCCCTCCTCAGTTATGGTGTCTCTCGGTGATGGGACTGGTGGCTCTATGTGTGTCCTCTCCCCCTCAGTATGGTGTCTCTCGTGTGATGGGACTGGTGGCTCTGTGTGTGCTCCCTCAGTTATGGCCTCTCTCGTGTGATGGGACTGGTGGCTCTATGTGTGTCCCCTCCCTCAGTTATGGTGTCTCTTGTGTGATGGGACTGGTGGCTCTATGTGTGTCCTCTCCCTCCTCAGTTATGGTGTCTCTCGTGTGATGGGACTGGTGGCTCTGTTTGTGTCCTCTCCCTCAGTTATGGTGTCTCTTGTGTGATGGGACTGGTGGCTTTAGGTGTGTCCTCTCCCTCAGTTATGGTGTCTCTCGTGTGATGGGACTGGTGGCTCTATGTGTGTCCTCTCCCTCCTCAGTTATGGTGTCTCTTGTGTGATGGGACTGGTGGCTCTATGTGTGTCCTCTCCCTCAGTTATGGTGTCTCTTGTGTGATGGGACTGGTGGCTTTAGGTGTCCTCTCCCTCAGTTATGGTGTCTCTCGTGTGATGGGACTGGTGGCTTAGGTGTGTCCTCTCCCTCAGTTATGGTGTCTCTCGTGTGATGGGACTGGTGGCTTATGGTGTGTCCTCTCCCTCAGTTATGGTGTCCCTCGTGTGATGGGACTGGTGGCTTAGGTGTGTCCTCTCCCTCAGTTATGGCCTCTCTTGTGTGATGGGACTGTGTGGCTATGGTGTGTCCTCTCCCTCAGTTATGGTGTCTCTTGTGTGATGGGACTGGTGGCTCTATGTGTGTCCTCTCCCTCAGTTATGGTGTCTCTCGTGTGATGGGACTGGTGGCTCTATGTGTGTCCTCTCCCTCCTCAGTTATGGTGTCTCTCGTGTGATGGGACTGGTGGCTCTATGTGTGTCCTCTCCCTCAGTTATGGTGTCTCTCGTGTGATGGGACTGGTGGCTTTAGGTGTGTCCTCTCCCTCAGTTATGGGGTCTCTTGTGTGATGGGACTGGTGGCTCTGTGTGTGTCCTCTCCCTCCTCAGTTATGGTGTCTCTGTGTGATGGGACTGGTGGCTTAGGTGTGTCCTCTCCCTCCTCAGTTATGGTGTCTCTTGTGTGATGGGACTGGTGGCTCTAGGTTGTGTTCTCTCCCTCAGTTATGGCCTCTCTCGTGTGATGGGACTGGTGCTTTAGGTGTGTCCTCTCCCTCAGTTATAGCATGTTGTGTAGAGATGATCGAACAGCGTGAATTTTTTAGGTTCATTCGAACTCAAATCATCAGCATTTGACCCCGCTGGCTTCCCGTTGCGTGGAGACGGTGGAGACAGCCCGAGTACCGCCTGGAAAAAAACGCCCTATTGACTCTAGGCTGTATCCCTGTCTTCCAGGCGGGTACTCGGCTGTCTCCACCTTCTCCACGCAACGGGAAGGCAGCGGGAGTCAAATGCTGATGGTTCGAGTTCGAACGAACCTGAAAATTGAAGCTGTTCGATCATCTCTAATCTTTTGTGATCGGGCTTTTTCTTTTAGGTTGCAGGAGATAAGGTCTCTTGTAAGACTGCAGTGGAGCTTCTCCTTCACATTGTATCCTCGCTGTCATCTCGTACAGTCACATTACAGTACCCAGGGGTGTTCTCTGTTCCTTTTGGAGGATGAGGGTCAGCGGACAGTGCTGGAGACAGAACAGCATCACCAGTGCATTATCGACACGTCTGATCTGAGCTGGTGTGCGGTGGGCTGTAAGGTAAAGAACATGGCACGGCCTCCCTCTCATGTTACCACCCACAGCTACAGAAGTCTCATCCTCTATGTTATTGTGTCTTCTGCAGCCACCCGACCCTGGAGCTTTGTATATGTCCCCCATACTGAGGCATCTGCTGTCCAGCTCCTCATAGCTGAAGAGTCGTCCAAGGAAAAGGGGGCCCAGCATCCTGCAGACATAGGTGAGGCTGACAGTATCTACAGTAAGGAGGGTTGTCATACACGCCCCATGACTACAGACCCCCCCTAACAGACCGTGACCATAGACTGTGATCGACCAGACAGTGACCATAGACTGATCGACCAGACAGTGACCATAGACTGATCGACCAGACAGTGACCATAGACTGATCGACCAGACAGTGACCATAGACTGTGATCTAATGGGACAGTGACCATAGACTGTGATCTCGACCCAGACAGTGACCATAGGGACTGTGATCGACCAGACAGTGACCATAGACTGTGATCGACCAGACAGTGACCATAGACTGTGATCGACCAGACAGTGACCATACGACTGTGATCGACCAGACAGTGACCATAGACTGTGATCGACCAGACAGTGACCATAGACTGTGATCGACCAGACAGTGACCATAGACTGTGATCTCGACCGAGACAAGTGACCATAGACTGTGATAGACTGCCCCCTGACCATAGACCTGTGATAGACCGCCCCCTGACCATAGACTGTGATAGACCGCCCCCTGACCATAGACTGTGATAGACCGCCACCCCCTGACCATAGACTGTGATAGACCGCCCCCGACCATAGACTGTGATCGACCAGACAGTGACCATAGACTGTGATCGACTGCCCCCCTGACCATAGACTGTGATCGACAGACTGTGACCATAGACTGTGATAGACCGCCCCTGACCATGACTGTGATAGACCGCCCCCTGACTATAGACTGTGATAGACCGCCCCCTGACCATAGACTGTGATAGACCGCCCCCTGACCATAGACTGTGATAGACCGCCCCCTGACCATAGGACTGTGATAGACCGCCCTCTGACCATAGACTGTGATAGACCGCCCCCTGACCATAGACTGTGATAGACCGCCCCCTGACCATAGACTGTGATAGACTGTCCCCTGACCATAGACTGTGATAGACCGCCCCCTGACCATAGACTGTGATAGACCGCCCTCTGACCATAGACTGTGATAGACCGCCCCCCTGACCATAGACTGTGATAGACCGCCCCCTGACCATAGACTGTGATAGACTGTCCCCTGACCATAGACTGTGATCGACTGCCCCCTGACCATAGACTGTGATAGACCGCCCCCTGACCATAGACTGTGATAGACTGCCCCCTGACCATAGACTGTGATAGACCGCCCCCTGACCATAGACTGTGATCGACTGCCCCCTGACCATAGACTGTGATCGACCAGACTGTGACCATAGACTGTGATAGACTGCCCCTGACCATAGACTGTGATAGACCGCCCCCTGACCATAGACTGTGATAGACCGCCCCCTGACCATAGACTGTGATAGACCGCCCCCTGACCATAGACTGTGATAGACCGCCCCTGACCATAGACTGTGATAGACCGCCCCCTAACCATAGACTGTGATAGACCGTCCCCTGACCATAGACTGTGATAGACCGCCCCCTGACCATAGACTCCTCTCAGGCAGGCTATCCTTAATTGAGACTGGCACCATGGTAACCAGTTGGCTGGGTTAGTAATATACTGGGAAATTCTATCACTAACTGGAAATATTGTTGAAAATCAACGTATGCAAATCAGAGCGTCCATGTAGCTTCGTAAGGTCCGGATGCTTAAATATCTATAACAACGGGAGTGTTGTAAATGAGCTGCTACCTCCGTATAGCATACAGCCCGTTCTCCTTTACCCAATAAGTACATCACCACACTAGGGCTGGGGCCATTAATCAAATTAATTCAACCAGAATTTGAGAATTGATTTGATTTTGTGTGAAAATCGTAAATTCTGGGATGCGGGCGGGCAGGCGATGCTGTCGGCGCATTGATGGTGACCTCCAGCTGCTGAAGCAGGGTCCTCTGTCCCCGCCGCTGACTCGCCCCCATAGTATAAGGAGTACATGCTGCACATGGAGGAGGCCGCAGGGACAGCTGAGATTGGGTGGACTGGGGCAGAGGTGGTAGGGTCCCTGCAGGTGCTGGAGCTGTACGGCAGGATCAGGGCTCTATCCTGCAGTCCCTGCGGCCTCCTTCACAGACGGGGGACCTTTATGTTTGGATGGGAGGATGCATGGGGTGAGAGGAGGAGGTGAAAGTGTGTGCCCAGGTGGAGTGGGAGGAGGGTATACTGGGTATGTGCCCTCCTTCCCCACTTACCCACAGCCTCTTCCTCAGTCACCCCCACCTGCCCTAGTTGTAATTGTGCACCCCCCCCAGTGCCCCTTCTCCAGTTGCCCACAATTCTTTGTGATGCTACTACTACACCCCTCATCTGTTACTGTACTACTACTACACTCATCTCTACCTATACTATTACACCCCTCATCTCTACCTGTACTACTACTACACCCCTCATCTCTACCTGTACTACTACTACACCCCTCATCTGTACCTGTACTACTACTACACCCCTCATCTATACCTGTACTACTACTACACCCCTCATCTCTACCTGTACTACTACTACACCCCTCATCTATACCTGTACTACTACTACTACACCCCTCATCTATACCTGTACTACTATTACACCCCTCATCTATACCTGTACTACTACTACTACTACACCCCTCATCTATACCTGTACTACTACTACACCCCTCATCTATACCTGTACTACTACTACTACACCCCTCATCTATACCTGTACTACTACTACTACTACACCCCTCATCTGTACCTGTACTACTACTACTACTACATCCCTCATCTTTACCTGTACTACTACTACACCCCTCATCTCTACCTGTACTACTATTGCACCCCTCATCTATACCTGTACTACTACTACACCCTCATCTATACCTGTACTACTACTACACCCCTCATCTATACCTGTACTACTACTACATCCCCTCATCTATACCTGTACTACTACTACATCCCTCATCTATCCTGTACTACTACTACACCCCTCATCTATACCTGTACTACTACTACACCCCTCATCTAGTACCTGCTACTAATACACCCCCTCATCTATACCTGTACTACCTACTACCTACAAGCGCGCTCTCATCTTAACCTGTACTACTACTACTTGACACCCGCTCATCTATACCTGTACTTACTACTAATCATCCCCTCATTCTATACCTGTACTATCTAAACTACACCTCTCATCATGATACCTGTACTACTAATACTACTAACTCCCTCATCTATACCTGTAGATCTACTACTACACCCCTCATCTATACCTGTACTACTACCTAGCAACCCTCATCTATACCTGTACTAACTACTACACCCCTCATCTATACCTGGACTACTACTACTACACCCCCTCATCTATACCTGTCTACTACTACACCCTTCATCTATACCTGTACTACTACTACACCCCGTCATCTATACCTGTACTACTACTACACCCTCATCTATACCTGTACTACTACTACGACAACCCTCATCTATACCTGTACTACTACTACACCCCTCATCATATACCTGCTACTACTATACACCCTCATCTCTACCTGTACTACTACTACTACACTCCTCATCTATACCTGTACTACTACTACTACACCCTCATCTATACCTGTACTACTACTACCCTCCTCATCTATACCTGTACTACTACTACACTCCTCATCTATACCTGTACTACTACTACTACACCCCTCATCTATACCTGTACTACTACTACACCCCTCATCTATACCTGTACTACTTACACCCCTCATCTATACCTGTACTACTACTACACCCCTCATCTATACCTGTACTACTACTACACCCTCATCTATACCTGTACTACTACTACACCCCTCATCTGTACCTGTATTACTACTACTACACCCCTCATCTATACCTGTACTACTACTACACTCCCTCATCTCTACCTGTACTACTACTACACACCCTCTCATCTATACCTGTACTACTACTCTACATCCCTCATCTATACCTGTACTACTACTACACTACCTCATCTATACCTGTACTACTACACCCCTCATCTCTACCTGTACTACTACTACCCTTCACCTCTACCCTATTACTACTACACCCCTCATCTCTACCTGTACTACTACTACACCCCTCATCTATACCTGTACTACTACCACCCCTCATCTATACCTGTACTACTACTACACCCCTCATCTATACCTTTACTACTACTACACCCCTCATCTATACCTGTACTACTACTACACCCCTCATCTGTACCTGTACTACTACTACTACACCCCTCATCTATACCTGTACTACTACTACACCCTCATCTTACCTGTACTACTACTACCCACCCCTCATCTATACCTGTACTACTACTACTACTCCCTCATCTATACCTGTACTACTACTACTACATCCCTCATCTCTACCTGTACTACTACTACACCCCTCATCTATACCTGTACTACTACTACTACACCTCATCTCTACCTGTACTACTACTACCACCCCTCATCTATACCTGTACTACTACTACTACACCCACTCATCTATACCTGTACTACTACTACACCCCTCTCTCTACCTGTACTACGTACTACACCCCTCATCTATACCTTGTACTACTACTACACCTCCTCATCTATACCTGTACCTACTACTACACCCCTCATCTATACCTGTACTACTACTACACCCCTCATCTATACCTGTACTACTACTACACCCCTCATCTATACCTGTACTACTACTACACCCCTCATCTATACCTGTACTACTACTACACCCCTCATCTATTACCTGTACTACTACTACACCCCTCATCTATACCTGTACTACTACTACACCCCTCATCTCTACCTGTACTACTACTACACTCCCTCATCTCTACCTGTACTACTACTACACCCCTCATCTATACCTGTACTACTACTACACCCCTCATCTATAACTGTACTACTACTACACCCTCATCTAGTACCTGTACTACCTACTACACCCCTCATCTATACCTGTACTACTACTACACCCCTCATCTATACCTGTACTACTACTACACCCCTCATCTATACCTGTACTACTACTACACCCCTCATCTATACCTGTACTACTACTACACCCCTCATCTATACCTGTACTACTACTACATCCCTCATCTATACCTGTACTACTACTACACCCCTCATCTATACCTGTACTACTACTACACCCCTCATCTATACCTGTACTACTACTACTACACCCCTCATCTATACCTGTACTACTACTACTACACCCCTCATCTATACCTGTACTACTACTACTACACCCTCATCTATACCTGTACTACTACTACTACACCCCTCATCTATACCTGTACTACTACTACACCCCTCATCTATACCTGTACTACTACTACACCCCTCATCTCTACCTGTACTACTACTACAACCCCTCATCTATACCTGTACTACTACTACTACACCCCTCATCTATACCTGTACTACTACTACACCCCTCATCTATACCTGTACTACTACTACACCCTCATCTATACCTTGTATACTACTACACCCATCATCTGTTACTACTACTAACACACTCATCTCTACCTGTACTACTACTACTCTACTACTACCACTACTACTACACCCCTCATCTCTACCTGTACTACTACTACAATCATCTCTACCTGTACTACTACTACTACTACTACTATCTATATACTACTACTACACCCCTCATCTATACCTGTACTACTATACGACTATACTACTATACCCTCATCTATACTGTACTACTACACCCCTATCTATACCTGTACTACTACTAACTCATTCGTACCTATACTACTACACCCCTCATCTATACCTGTACTACTACTACTACACCCTCATCTATACCTGTACTACTACACCCCTCATCTATACCTGTACTACTACTACACCCCCTCATCTATACCTGTACTACTACTACACCCCTCATCTATACTGTACTACTACTACACCCCTCCTCTATACCTGTACTACTACTACACCCCTCATCTATACCTGTACTACTACTACTACATCCCCTCATCTATACCTGTACTACTACTACACCCTCATCTCTACCTGTACTACTACTACACCCCTCATCTATACCTGTACTACTACTACACCCCTCATCTCTACCTGTACTACTACTACTACACCCCTCATCTATACCTGTACTACTACTACTACACCCCTCATCTATACTGTACTACTACTACACCCCTCATCTATACCTGTACTACTACTACACCCCTCATCTCTACCTGTACTACTACTACACCCCTCATCTATACCTGTACTACTACTACTACACCCCTCATCTCTACCTGTACTACTACTACACCCCTCATCTATACCTGTACTACTACTACTACACCCTCATCTATACCTGTACTACTACTACACCCTCATCTATACCTGTACTACTACTACACCCCTCATCTATACCTGTACTACTACTACACCCCTCATCTATACCTGTACTACTACTACTACACCCCTCATCTCTACCTGTACTACTACTACTACACCCCTCATCTATACCTGTACTACTACTACACCCCTCATCTATACCTGTACTACTACTACACCCCTCATCTATACCTGTACTACTACTACACCCTCATCTATACCTGTACTACTACTACTACACCCCTCATCTATACCTGTACTACTACTACACCCCTCATCTATACCTGTACTACTACTACTACACCCCTCATCTATACCTGTACTACTAATACACCCCTCATCTATACCTGTACTACTACTACTACATCCTCATCTATACCTGTACTACTTACTATACACCCTCATCTATACCTGTACTACTACTACACCCCTCATCTATACCTGTACTACTACTACTCACCCCTCATCTATACCTGTACTACTACTACTACTACCCTCATCTCTACCTGTACTACTACTACACCCATCATCTATACCTGTACTACTACTACTACACCCCTCATCTATACCGTACTACTACTACACCCCTCATCTATACCTGTACTACTACTACTACACCCCTCATCTATACCTGTACTACTACTACACCCCTCATCTATACCTGTACTACTACTACTACCCCCCTCATCTCTACCTGTACTACTACTACACCCCTCATCTATACCTGTACTACTACTACTACAACCCCATCACCTCTACCTGTACTACTACTACACCCCTCATCTATACCTGTACTACTACTACACCCCTCATCTCTACCTGTACTACTACTACACCCCTCATCTATACCTGTACTACTACTACTACACCCCTCATCTATACCTGTACAACTACTACACCCCTCATCTATACCTGTACTACTATACCCCTCATCTCTACTGTCTACTACTACACCCCTCATCTATACCTTTATACTACTACACCCCTCATCTCTACCTGTACTACCTACTACACCCCTCATCTATACCTGTACTACTACTACTAACCCCTCATCTAACCTGTACTACTACTACTACACCTCATATCCACCTGTACTACTACTACACCCCAATCTATACCTGTACTACTACTACTACACCCCTCATCTATACCTGTACTACTACTACACCCCTCATCTATACTGTACTACTACTACACCCTCATCTATACCTGTACTAATACAACCCTAATCTATACCTGTACTACTACTACTACACCCTCATCTATACCTGTACTACTACTACACCCCTCATCTATACCTGTACTACACCCCTCATCTATACCTGTAATACTACAACTACACCCCTCATCTATACCTGTACTACTACTACACCCCTCATCTATCACTGTACTTACTACACACCCTCATATATACCTGATACTACTACTACACCCCTCATCTATACCCTCACTACTACTAATCCCCCTCATCTATACCTGTACTACTACTACACCCCCTCATCTATACCTGTAATACTACTACACCCTCATCTATACCTGTACTACTACACACCCTCATATATACCTGTACTACTACTACTACACCCCTCATCTATACCTGTACTACTA